>NC_141756.1:107342697-107647197 GCF_982258835.1 Parasteatoda tepidariorum
ATCGACGCGAGCCGGGTGCGGAATTCATATTGCCCAGAAATTGACAGGATTCGGGCTCTGTTCACCTCATTGGTGGGAGAAAACTCTGTCCCCTTCGCCATCACAGCTCTGATATAAGTTCTTGTCTAGTTTATAGGTTTTGTGTTATTAATATCCTCCTCAAGATTTTTTAAGCATTTTAATTTGTAATACAATAATTTATTAATGAAGCCAGCTCTAGGGTCGATGCGAGCCGGGTGCGGAATTCATATCTCCCAGCCATTGACAGGATTTGAGTCATGTTCACCTCATTGGTGGGAGAAAACTCTGTCCCCTGCGCCATCACAGCTCTGATATAGGTTTTTGTCTAGTTCATAGGTTTTGTGTTACTAATATCCTCCTCTAGATTTTTTAAGCATTTTAATTTGTAATACAATAATTTATTAATGAAGCCATTTCTCGGGTGGATGAGAGCCGGGTGCGGAATTCATATCGCTCAGCCATTGTCAGGGATCGGGCCCTGTTCCTCTGTTCACCTCATTGGTGGGAGAAAACTCTGTCCCCTGCGCCATCACAGCTCTGATATAGGTTCTTGTCTAGTTTATAGGTTTTGCGTTATTAATATCCTCCTCAAGATTTTTTCATGATTTTAATTTGTAATACAATAATTTATTAATGAAGCCATTTCTCGGGTGGATGCGAGCCAGGTGCGGAATTCATATCGCCCAGCCATTGACAGGATTCGGGCCCTGTCCACCTTATTGGTGGGAGAAAACTCTGTCCCCTGCGCCATCACAGCTCTGATATAAGTTCTTGTCTAGTTTATGGGTTTTGTGTTATTATATATCCTCCTCAAGATTTTTTAAGCATTTTAATTTGTAATACAATAATTTATTAATGAAGCCAGCTCTAGGGTCGATGCGAGCCGGGTGCGGAATTCATATCGCCCAGTCATTGACGGGATTCGGGTCCTGTTCACCTCATTGGTGGGAGAAAACTCTGTCCCCTGCGCCATCACAGCTCTGATATAGGTTTTTGTCTAGTTTATAGGTTTTGTGTTACTAATTTCCTCCTCAAGATTTTTTAAGCATTTTAATTTGTAATACAATAATTTATTAATGAGGCCATTTCTCGGGTGGATGCGAGCCGGGTGCGGAATTCATATCGCCCAGCCATTGACAGGATTCGGGCCCAGTTCACCTCATTGGTGGGAGAAAAGCAATCTCTAGGGTCGAAGCGAGCCGGGTGCGTAATTCATATAGCCCAGCCCTTGACAGGATTCGGGCCCTTTTCACCTCATTAGTGGTCCCCTGCGCCATCACAGCTCTGATATAGGTTCTTTTCTAGTTTATAGATTTTGTGTTATTAATATCCTCTTCAAGATTTTTAAGCATTTTTATTTGTAATACAATAATTTATTAATGAAGCCAGCTCTAGGATCGATGCGAGCCGGGTGCGGAATTCATATTGCCCAGCCATTGACAGGATTCGGGCCCTGTTCACCTCATTGGTGGGAGAAAACTCTGTCCCCTGCGCCATCACAGCTCTGATATAGGTTCTTGTCTAGTTTATAGGTTTTGTGTTATTAATATTCTCCTCAAGATTTTATAAGCATTTTAATTTGTAATACAATAATTTATTACTGAAGCCACCTCTAGGGTCGATGAGAGCCGGGTACGGAATTCATATCGCTCTGCCATTGACTGGATTCGGGCCCTGTTCACCTCATTGGTGGGAGAAAACTCTGTCCCCTGCGCCATCACAGCTCTGATATAGGTTCTTGTCTAGTTTATAGGTTTTGTGTTATTAATATCCTCCAAGATTTTTAAAGCATTTTAATTTGTAATACAATAATTTATTAATGAAGCCAGCTCTAGGGTCGATGCGAGCCGGGTGCGGAATTCATATCGCCCAGCCATTGACAGGATTCGGGTCCTGTTCACCTCATTGGTGGGAGAAAACTCTGTCCCCTGCTCCATCACAGCTCTGATATAGGTTTTTGTCTAGTTTATAGGTTTTGTGTTACTAATATCCTCCTCAAGAATTTTTAAGCATTTTAATTTGTAATACAATAATTTATTAATGAGGCCATTTCTCGGGTGGATGCGAGCCGGGTGCGGAATTCATATCGCCCAGCCATTGACAGGATTCGGGCCCAGTTCACCTCATTGGTGGGAGAAAAGCCATCTCTAGGGTGGATGCGAGCCGGGAGCGGAATTCATATCGCCCAGCCATTGACAGGATTCGGGCCCTTTTCACTTCATTGGTGGGAGAAGAGCCAGCTCTAGGGTCGATGCGAGCCGGGTGCGTAATTCATATAGCCCAGCCCTTGACAGGATTCGGGCCCTTCTCACCTCATTAGTGGTCCCCTGCGCCATCACAGCTCTGATATAGGTTCTTGTCTAGTTTATAGATTTTGTGTTATTAATATCCTCTTCAAGATTTTTAAGCATTTTAATTTGTAATACAATAATTTATTAATGAAGCCAACTCTAGGATCGATTCGAGCCGGGTGCGGAATTCATATTGCCCAGCCATTGACAGGATTCGGGCCCTGTTCACCTCATTGGTGGGAGAAAACTCTGTCCCCTGCGCCATCACAGCTCTGATATAGGTTCTTGTCTAGTTTATAGGTTTTGTGTTATTAATATTCTCCTCAAGATTTTTTAAGCATTTTAATTTGTAATACAATATTTTATTACTGAAGCCACCTCTAGGGTCGATGAGAGCCGGGTGCGGAATTCATATCGCTCAGCCATTGACTGGATTCGGGCCCTGTTCACCTCATTGGTGGGAGAAAACTCTGTCCCCTGCGCCATCACAGCTCTGATATAGGTTCTTGTCTAGTTTATAGGTTTTGTGTTATTAATATCCTCCTCAAGATTTTTTCATGATTTTAATTTGTAATACAATAATTTATTAATGAAACCAGCTCTAGGGTCGATGCGAGCCGGGTGCGGAATTCTAATCGCCCAGCCATTGACAGGATTCGGGCCCTGTTCACCTCATTGGTTTGAGAAAACTCTGTCCCCTGCGCCATCACAGCTCTGATATAGGTTCTTGTCTAGTTTATAGGTTTTGTATTATTAATATCCTCCTCAAGATTTTTTAATGATTTTAATTTGTAATACAATAATTTATTATTGAAACCAGCTCTAGGGTCGATGCGAGCCATGTGCGTAATTCAAATCGCACAGCCATTGACAGGATTCGGGCCCTGTTCACCTCATTGGTGAGAGAAAACTCTGTCCCCTGCGCCATCACAGTTCTGATATAGGTTCTTGTCTAGTTTATAGGTTTTGTGTTATAAATATCCTCCTCAAGATTTTTTAAGCATTTTAATTTGTAATACAATAATTTATTAATGAAGCCATTTCTCGGGTGGATGCGAGCCGGGTGCGGAATTCATATCGCCCAGCCATTGACAAGATTCGGGCCCTGTTCTCCTCATTGGTGGGAGAAAAGCCATCTCTAGGGTCGATGCGTGCCGGGTGCGTAATTCGTATCGCCCAGCCATTGACAGGATTCGGGCCCTTTTCACCTCATTAGTTATCCCCTGTACCATCACAGCTCTGATATAGGTTCTTGTCTAGTTTATAGATTTTGTGTTATTAATATCCTCTTCAAGATTTTCTAAGCATTTTAATTTGTAATACAATAATTTATTAATGAAGCCAGCTCTAGGGTCGATGCGATCCGGGTGCGGAATTCATATCGCCCAGCCATTGGCAGGATTCGGGCCCTGTTCACCTCATTGGTGGGAGAAAACTCTGTCCCCTGCGCCATCACAGCTCTGATATAGGTTCTTGTCTAGTTTATAGATTTTGTGTTATTAATATCCTCCTCAAAATTTTTTAAGCATTTTAATTTGTAATACAATAATTTATTAATGAAGCCACCTCTAGGATCGATGCGAGCCGGGTGCGGAATTCATATCGCTCAGCCATTGTCAGGATTCGGGCCCTGTTCCTCTGTTCACCTCATTGGTGGGAGAAAACTCTGTCCCCTGCGCCATCACAGCTCTGTTATTGGTTCTTGTCTAGTTTATAGGTTTTGTGTTATTGATATCCTACTCAAGATTTTTTAATGATTTTAATTTGTAATACAATAATTTATTAATGATACCAGCTCTAGGGTCGATGCCAGCCGGGTGCGGAATTCAAATCTCCCAGCCATTGACAGGATTCGGGCCCTGTTCACCTCATTGGTGGGAGAAAACTCTGTCCCCTGCGCCATCACAGCTCTGATATATGTTCTTGTCTAGTTTATAGGTTTTGTGTTATTAATATCCTCAAGATTTTTTAAGCATTTTAATTTGTGATACAATAATTTATTAATGAAACCAGCTCTAGGGTCGATGTGAGCCGGGTGCGTAATTCATATCCCCCTGCCATTGACAGGATTCGGGCCCTGTTCACCTCTTTGGTGGCAGAAAACTCTGTCCCCTGCGCCATCCCAGTTCTGATATAAGTTCTTGTCTAGTTTATAGGATTTGTGGTATTAATATCCTCCCCAAGATTATATAAGCATTTTAATTTGTAACACAATAATTTATTAACGAATGCGAGCTCTAGGGTCGATGCGAGCTGGGTGCGGAATTCGTATCGACTAGTCATCATCAGTATTTGAACCCGGCTCACCTCATTGGAAGCTGATCGCTCTATTCCTTCAGCCATCATGTCATTAAAACAATGTCTTACATATGGCCTTTAAATATTCCAATTGTGCATTTTCGTTTTTATTATTTTTTTTTACTATTAACATGTTAAAACACGCCATGAATATCTGAAACTCTGAGTGACAAGTATAAAACTATACTTTTCAAGGTCTTAAATTTGGTAATGTATAAATGACAACATAGTGAAAAAATACTTAATTGATCAGATCTTAGAAATTCAGATCTTAGGTTCCCTATTTGTAACTTAGCAAAACAAAAAATTTCAAAACTCTTTAAAAAAAAAGTATTTAAGTTCTTTTTTGCAAATTGTTTACTAGTTTTGATATACATCTTTTCATTCTGTGAATTGAATTATCCCACTAATTATCCCACATCAACGTGACTTATTCATTTCGTCGATATAATTGTTCCTTTCTATAAGGTCTTAAATTTTTAACAAAAAAGAGCTCAAGAGTTCTTTCTTAAAAAAAAAAAAAGATTAATGTTTACTAATTCAGAAATAGATCTTAATTGGTTTCAAAAATATTAAAATAAAAATACCGTCTTCCAAAATATTTACAAAAATTGAAGTATCTAGGCAGTTCTCCTTTTTTTATATTATCTTTTTACGCCATATTACGAAAATAAACAAATTTTAATTTGAACTTTAAATCAAGTAATTAAAAATTGCAATGTCTAATTCTTTTCAAAATAACTTTGTTCAAGAAATTTTTAGCTGCTTTAAATAATAAGTAGGTGACCGCAAATATAGTATTTTCAATGTGAGGCCAAATTCATAAACTTAGCGAATAAGGTAAAATGTATTAATTTTAAACTTGTGTAATTTTTTTTAAATAATTCCTTCCTTGAAATGTTTGACACCTCTTTTCAGATATAAGTAGTTGGGATAAAAATTGTACAGAAGCAGCTAAAAAAATTATCATGGAAAATAACGTTTAAAAAAAGTCTGATAGCTGTAGTTCATTTTCGTCGCACTAGAGCTGCACAATGGGCTATTGGCGACGGTCTGAGAGTTATCTAAAAAAAATATGATAATAGAATATAAACTTGTCAAATCTAATATTTTTAATGATAAAACTTTTTTATGGGTATTTTGCATTATTAGTGTCATCCATCTAATAAGATTCAACTCTCTCCCATTTCGAATAAATTATGAATTTCTAATTTTGTATGATTTTGAAAGTTCTGAATAAAATGCGTGTCATCTTCACGAATTTCTCATGGTGCGAAGCGTTTTTAAAAAGTACTTAAAGGTGCTTATTTCTGATTTTTGTTTTCTAAAAGCCCTTATAGGTAAATTATTTTATTTGGTGTTTTTAAAAAATTGCTTCATTTTCTCTTTTCGAAAATGAGATTTTTTTTTTCTTTACCAAGTCGAATTTTGCCACATGTTACTCAAAAGCATGCTTTTCACATTGTTTTCTTAGTCAACGTTTTCTCAATTCATTCAACCACAATATATTTCGGTGTGCTGTCAGTCCATAGCGTATGAAAGCGCCAATCATTTTACATATTTGATGAAATACTTCACGCTGGGTTCGGGGAAATTCTTGCACTCTCATTTCAAATCAAATTCAATTAAAAGGAAATTGCATTCATGACTTGCATCATATTCGACAAGAAGACAACATATTCGTCAATATTTAAGCAAACAAAAAATCGATAATTTTCGTGGAGTAAATGTTTGAGGCCTTCTAATCAAATTAAAGCCATTTTTTAAAAAAATATGAACTTTCATTGCGGAAAAAAAATGTTCGATATAAGTAAATTAAAATAATATTTCTGATGAAAGCTTTTAAAATCTTCACATAGACTTACAAAAAAGAGGTTGAAAAATTTTAATAAATGAATTATAAATAACAATGTAAACTGTAACGTCCTGATAGGAAATTATATTTTCTAATAATGATAATAAAACCATTTCGAGATTAATCCCCAGTAGTATTAAATAAATAGACGTTTTATTGAAATGACTGGATAATAAATAGTATATTATCCAATTAAAATAAAACAGTTACTAAATAAATCTCAATGTAGCGAAAATTTAAATGTATTGAACAGCGGGTAAACCTTGCCCAAAATGCAGCAAAAAAATAAACTAAATGTTTCTGTTTTGTTTATAAATAGTTCAGTAGACTTTTTTGTCGTATCTTCGAATATGATTTAATTTTGCGTGAAAAAAGATGAAATTAGTGAATTATTGATGCAAATGTTATATTGAAGCATCTAAGTAATAAATGATTCGCAATCAAAATAAGTTGAGCAAATAAAAATATGTAAGTACAAAGTAAAGTAAAACGTAAAAATAAAAATTGCGCACAGTAATGCATAAAGCATAAAATAAAGCGAAAATATAAGGTGTAAAAAGTAAAATATTTAATGAAGTAGAATATGTATTTAGTACAGTGAAGTAAAACAAAAAAAAAGCTTAAAATGAAACAAAACATAAAATATTAACCAGAAATTATAGCAGAGAATAAAAAGTAGTAAAATGTGAACTATCAGGAAAAGTTAAAGCGTTTAAAATGTGAAGTATAATCTAAAGTGGTACGTAAAGAGTGAGGTAAAGTGAAGCAAAAAGTAAATTTTTTTAAAAAAAAGCGTAAGTAAAAATACGGAGTTAAATAAACATAAAGTAAAATTCTGAAAGTACAAAAAGGGAAGTATATAAAAAAGTCAAGCATAACTTAATAAAATGGGTAAAATATTAAGAAACGTGTAAAGCAAATAAAGGTAAATTCAAGTGAAGAGTATATACAGTAAAGTGTAAAATAAAGCATTAACTATAAAATTGAATGTCGAATAATATAAAGCAAAAAAATATAAAAAAACTATCATGTAGAGAATAAAATAAAGCTTGAAGTATAAAATAATGCATAAAGTAAAAATTATATTAAAATGTAAAATATAATAAAGTAAAGAAGACTCTAAAATATAATGTAGTAAAAAATACAGCATAGTTTAAAGTACAGTATGAAATAGAAGCGTCAAGTAAACAAAGCATAAATAAAAGTACGAAGTAAAATAGAAGGTGAAGTATAAATTAAATTATAAAATGCAAAGTAAACAACTAGTAAAGTAATGCGTAAAGTAAAAAGTGGAAAGCATAATGTAAAAATTGTATAAACTAAAAAGTAAGCGTAGAATTAAATGTAAAATAAAATGCGTGTCAAGTGGAAATTAGAAGGTTAAGTAAAACGAAGTATAAATTACAGCGTAAGATATAAAGTAAGGCATAAAACATAAAGTGAAGCGTAATGTAAAATAACCAAATCTCATCTTATACTTAAGTAAGAAGGTAACAACGCACTATCTTGCTCTAATTTTGGCTCTTACTGAAGTAATCTAATTTTAAAATTCAAATAAACAAGGTAACTTTTCAAAAATTAAAATAAGTAGATATTTCAATTCATTTTAGTGAAGAGTATTCATTATTTCTGTTTTTCTGTTAAAAATCTTGATGTATGAAACACGTAACAGCAATTGTTGTCCAACTTTTATTTTAAATTTGTTAATTAAGTTATTTTAATTGCTATTTTTTTGAAAGAAAATTTTTTAAAAAAATGATGTGATTTAAATGTCTTACGCAGGCGTGGCTCATATCCCATCTGCCACTTGTCAGAAAAAGAAAAAGAAATCTCAAACCCCTACCCCCTTTATGTCCTTGCATAATTCTTGAAAGATCCCTATACTGTTGCATAAGTATTAATGTAATAATAATAAATATGTGATGTTTTTTCAGCTTTCGAAAACTTCATGAAGTACAAATTCAACGATGATTCGACATCTTAGCTTTTTAGAGGTAAGTAATATAAAAGAAGAGTTTAATAATTTTCATGTTCATATGAACCAACATTTATATAAATTTTCAAGCTATATAAATAAAGACATCAAACCTCATTTCGTATACTAAAAAGAATTTGCGTCCCAAACTTAGCCTCGACAACTTATATGTCAAAAACTCAAACAATAAAACAATTGTTTTCGTTCAGAAAATTTTTGTAGACCTTCCAATCAAGTTAAATCAATTTAAAAAAAGGGAAGGGCTACGCAAAAAAAAACCGCGATACATGCAAATTACAGGGTGGCTGCGAAATAGTGTTACAAATATCGAATCATTTTGTTTTATGGATATTAAATTGAAAATGATGAATACACAAATATGATGAACACTATAAATGGAAGTTTACCTTAAAATTTTTTTTTAATTCGAACAGACCTCCATCTTTATCGATTACTAAAGACAATATCCTGCGCCATTGTCCGATGGCGGCCCGAATAATTTTAAGAGGTAATTGGTCCCATTCACACAATAAAAAAGCTATTGGGGGGGTCTATGCTGCTCAGCATTCACTTTAGGCTCTAAAATACCCCAAACGCAATAGTCTAGAGCAGTCTTCTCCAACCTTCTTATCACTGCGGACCAGTCAACGTCAGATAATTTTACCGTAGCCCGCTATGGGGGGGGGGGCGTTGATAGTTTATATCTTAGATTATTTTGATTTATTAATTTTAATTTAATTGTATTTAAACATTCCTTCAAAATAAAATACATTTACACCAAAAAATAAATATAAAGGGATTTAACATTTTAACTTACTAGAACGTTAAATCAATGAGAACCCTGAGCTTGTTTCTTTGCAATGAGACGGTTCCATCTGCGGGTAATCGGAGACAATGATACATTACAAGCATTAAAAAATTTATGTCACTACCTTCGGGGGTCCCTTTTTTTGAAATAAATAAAATTTTAAGGGAGCGAAGATATTTTTAATTTGGTGTATAAACCTAGGAATTTAAATTCAGTTTCAATGAAATGGGCGGCCGGTACCATCTGATCCGGGGGTTGGGGAACACTGGTCTAGAGGATTAAGATCTAGTGAAGAAAAGGGACAATCTTCTTGCTTAATAAATTTGAGACAATTGACATGGAACCAAGCCTATGTTGTTTTGGCTCGGTGTGATGGTGCAGAATCTTGCTAAAATATCCATACTTTTTTGGTATACCATGTGTATGTGTAGCCAATAGTTCCTTTTTGTAATATTTAGCATTGACTTTCGATGTTACCCCGTTATCGATGAATTTCAGAGAAAAAATTTCCGTTATTTGTTAACACTGCAACCCAAGCCATTACAGAATTCTTGTGCTGAAAGCGTTGAACAGTTCTTAAACTTTCAGGTGTAGCATCGAAGGTAACTGAATATACAACATTAACTTTATTGTGTGCAAAATATTTACACATCAGAAAAGACTATTCTGTTAAAAATTTGTTACTGTGCCGGTCAAGCGATTTCTTGCACCATCGTAACTTTTTTAATTTTTGAGCAGTTGTCAAACTTTGAACTCTTCTTTTGAGATAAGAGCGGAAACCCAGGTCTATATTTAACAGAACTTGCTTAGACTCTCGCTCACTTCTATAAGCATTTAATTAGTAGGGCTCTGTGGTTTTTTTTGTATCTTTTCAGTAGTTTTAAAATGCTCATTTTTGTGAGAAATGAGCGTGGACTACCTGACCTGGGTCGATCTTTACAGCTTTTAATATTCAATAATCGATTTATAGTTCTATATATAAATGCTCTATTATACCCAAGAGATTTTAATTCCTTGAAGATTTCTACCTGCAGAAAATCCGTGATCGGAAAGCTTTTTAAACCTCAGATTCCATCCTTAAATTTATTCTAAATGCCTTGCTTTAAGCAAGAATCGTCTGCACTTATAGAAAGCGCCAATCACAGGAATAGAGAGAGAGAAATTGTTTTGCCAATTGATTAAAATTAATTATAATTTTTGGTGTAACTGTATTTTGTAGCTACCCTGTAAAATGATTAAATTTCCTGCTGAAAATGTTCAAAATCTTGACGAGGACTGAAGAAAAATTAAAATGTTTTAATCAATGAGTTATAGGTGACAATGTTAATTGTAACAAATCCTGATAGGGAACTGTGCTTTCTAATAAAGATAATAAAACCATTTCGAGATTAATCACCTGTAGTATTAACACGTTGAATGCCACGCTAATTTTACATGGCTTGCCCGTCTGGCCAGAATGATTTTCTCAGTATATATTGCATTAATTTCTTCAAACCATTTTAGTAGTGACAGTAATACGAGACGCATCCAGAAAGAATTTCTCCTTTAAAGTAAGCGTAATTAGCTATATCAATTGCGCATGCTTAATAGATCCCTGCACTATGAATCATATGCCAGCCGAAGAGGTCCCTGCTCGTTCCAGCACCGTGGTAGCAGTGGTCCGAAATGGAAGCTTTTATTCTTCTCCTGCCACCTGCGAGGTTCGGTCAGTGATAAAGTTCTTGAATGCGCAAAGCATTGCGAAAATTGAAATTCATTGTCATGTCTATGAGCCGAACATCTTGAGTAAGCAGATGGTGCGTAGCTGGTGTAAGCAGTTTTCCAATGCTCGTCCACATACGGCTCGACGCACAGATGTTTTGACAGAATTTGGCTGGGAGTTGTTTGATCATCCACCCTACAGCCCTGATCTTGCTCCCAGCGATTTTCACCTTTTCTTGCACATCAAGTAATTCCTATCCTCCGGTGAGAGTTTTGGCAACAACGTAAAGTTGAAGACGTCAGTCACACGCTGGTTCCATTCACTGGCGGCAGAGTTCTACGACAGAGGGATACAAAAGTTGATTCCACGATACGACAAGTATCCCAATTCTGGTGGTGGCTATGTAGAAAAGTAGCTGAAACATTGCTGTACTTGTTGCCAATAAATATGTTCCTGAAAGTATGATTTCTTCTTTGAAAAAAAATAAGGAAACTAACTTTCTTTAGGCCCCTCGTATAAAAAAAATTAAAAGTATTAAAAATTTACTCGAATTATGTGCTTCTTATAATCTTGGCTTCATCGGTGACCCCCGTGGCTCTACGATCAAACTCAGGGCCGGTCACCGGTGACCCCCATGGCATTCAACGTGGTAAATTATTAAACGTTTTATTGAAAAGTCTTGATAAGGAATGGTAACATTATCCAAGTAAAATAAACGTTTTAAATTAAATCTCAAAGTAGCAAAGTATTATATTTATTGAACTGCGGTTAAACCTTGTTCATTTTGACATAGTCCTAAAATGAGGTAAAAAAATGAAATTAAAAAGCTTAAAATAAATGAATTTTTTAGTCTTAAATAACTAAGAATTACTAAGTAGAGTTTTCTTTGTCGTATCTTCGATTATGATCTTATTTTTCATTAAAAAAACAAATTAGTAAATTAGAAGCATTAATTACATAATGTTTTACTGAATCATCAAGATATTAAATCATGCCAAAACCAAATTAAAGTAAATTTAAGCATGAAATAAAGTGCAAAGTTTAATATAAATAGTAAAATAAGAATTGTACATAGTAGTAATGTATAAAATACTTGTATAAAGTAAAGGTTAAAATATAAGGAATGCATACTTTTTACTTCACTAAACATTTTACTCTTTAAAGTAAAAGTAGAAATTATTGAAAGAATAAAGATGAGTAAAGAGTAAAGTACCAGGTAAACTAAAAGCGCAAAATATGAAGTATAAAGTAAAGTGTAAAGCATAAAAAATTACGTAAAAAGCGAAAAGTATAAAATGCAAAGTATAGAAAAAAGTTAAATATAATATAAAGTATACCATAAGTAACGCATAAAATATAGAGAAAAGTGTAAAGTATAATGAAAAGCGCGAAGCAAATAAAGGATAGCGTGAAATAAGATAGCGTGAAATATATAGGAAAGTATAAACCAAAGCCTTAAATGTTAAGTAAAATATAAAATAACGTAAAGCAATTTAAAATAATTTAACCGAAATGTAAAACGCGCAAAGCAATGTAAAATAATAATGTAATAAGCAATATAAATAATAATAGAATAATATAAAATAATGAAGGGCGTAAAATATAAACAAAATATAGTAAAAAGATTAAGTAAAGTATAAAGTATAACAAATTTATAAAATGCAATATCATAAAGTAAAGCGTCTAGTTTAAAGTAAATTTTGAAAAAGAAGTGTCATGTAAACGAAGCGTAAAGTGTGAAGTAAAACATAATGTGAAATGTAAGTTGAATCTACATTTAATCTAAATTTAATATTTTCCAGATAAAAACGTATAAAGTAAAGAGTAACGAATAGTAAAATATGTGTAAAGTAAATAATAAAATGAAATATAATCGAATATGAATAATAGTGTCAATTAAAGTACAAAGTAAATAAGTTAAGTAAACTAAATTGAAAGCGTATAAAAATTAGAAGGTGAATATGACATTAAGATTTTAAAAAAAATAATAAATGTAAAAAATACTGCTAAATAAAAAATACTACTAAAATATAACGTGAAAAGTAAATGTATTGAGTAAAAGTAACGCAATGAGAAAAATGACGCATAAAATGTATTGTAAGGAGCAGCATGAAGTTTAAGGTAAATAATAGTATAGAATAACGCATTAAAAAAATAACACGTAAACGTAACGCATGAGAAAAGGAACGCATAAAAATGTCGAAGTCATATGTAAGAAGAAAAAATACACTTTGAGGTAAGGTGTAAAAGCAACATGCAAAATAAAATAAAGCTTATCAGTTAAACATAAAATTTTTATGCGTAAGGAAAATTAACACGTTAAGAAAAGCGCCAAAATAATAACGCATAAGAAAAATAGAAGTAACGTATAAAAGAATTATGCATTAAGAAAAAGACAGATAAAGTACAGTAAGACCCCGTTCAACGCGTAGGATACGTTCTATCAAAATAGAGCGTAATGCGAAACAGCGCTAAACGAGGCTGTCTTAACATGTAAATAATGGGATTAGGGGAAGATGGATAGAAAATTAGCTAGGTATTAAATTTAATAATTATGTTTTTTTAATAAAAATAAAACCAAACACTTATTTCTTACAGAAATAAAATAAATGTAAACAAATATACGTACTTATAAAAAAACAAAACAAATAAAATTCGCTTCAAGGTATTATGAAAAAATATGTTGAATTAAATTTGATGAATAATTAGTTAAACAAAAAAAATTGTTAGTCTTTTGAACAAGCGTAATAATGCCATATTAACAATCACTACATTTAATCAGACAAAAAAAACAATAAATTACGAGTTTACATCTCTTTAAAAATAATTGTATTAGTTAAAAAACATTTAAAACTGATGGTTTAACGGTAAAAGTTTTGCCATAATAATTTAGTCAACATTTCATATATATGTTTAATTGTTCTGATACAATTTACTAAATGGTTTTCAAATAGATCATTATTATACTATTGTTACAGGTAAAGATAAAAATGATTTTTCGAGTACACTTGTTCGTAAAATTTTGACGTTTTTAATGGTATAATTAAACGACCCTTATTCAATTACGGTAGAGGGAAAGCATTTGACCTCGGACCACACAGTATGGTGGTCTCGAGAGGGTATTGCTTCACTTTTCTGAAGTTGTCCTCTTTACTCTATGAATAAGAAACAAGGGTTTTTGCAAACGTTATGAATTGTAAAAGCATGTTATAAAAAGGTAATATAGTGTTTTTTCATTACAGGACCTTAAGAGACTTGGAAAAGTGAGTGTTAAAATCGACAAGTCGCAAAACTGTTTAGAAGATGATGGTATGTTATAATTGAACGTACGCCACCCATGTCATGTTCGTTACAGTCTCCAACGTACTCTAAATATTCTCCTACATATTCAAGAATAATTTGATTTAAAATCATCTATAAACTCGCCGCATGTTATGAAGTTCAACAATTCACGTCACTGGGGAGGTTTGAGTGAGAAAGTTCCATTGAAAGAAGATTATTTTCGAAGAAGTAAACGAGAACTGTAAAGGCGGCCAAGTTAACTTACTAAAATGTTTATTTATATTTTTTTATATTATTCATATTTCATTATGCTTTATTTATACTCATATTTTATTTATACTCATATTTTATTTATACTTATAATTTTATTTATACTTACAATTTTATTATTATTATTTATACTTTATATTTAATATTTTTATTCTTGTGAATCTAATTAAAATGTATTGCGTGTGTGTTTCTTACTTTACCCCTAAAACAGGAAATAAGGTATTGAAAAAGAATATCCCTTGAAACTAAATTACTCTTGAAATATAATAATTTAACAGCATCTTAATTTTATCGAAGTAATAGTTAAAATGCTATTGGAGCAAAGAAAAAAACTCCTTTTTTAACTTATACACAATTTATGTGAGATAGAATTAAATTGAGACTCACTTCATTTTGTAGCTCTTATTACAAATAATCATGCTTAGTTAGATATGATGCATATTATATCAGATATTAATAATTCTGAACATATTAGAAATGGATTAATTGCAATATAAAAAGAGACTTACTCTATAAATACAAAATATCTAGCAACTGCTTCTAGCAAACTATGTAATATTTGAAAATTATGGTTTCTGTAGCCGAGAAAATTGTAGTAGCAAACGCGAAATTATAAGACATACAGAAAAAAGTTAAATGCTTAAAAGCAGCGCATAAAGATAAGAGGATTAATCTATTATGGCAGGAAAATCTGAACTTAAACTGCGTGAAAAATTGTTAAACACTAAAATGACAATATTTATATTTTAAAAAAAGGTTTTGCAGGCTTAAATAATGTTTTAAAAGAACTAAGACAGCTGCTTTTAAAATGTTAAAAGAAGGCACGTGTTTTCACTTTAAATGGAAATTCATTCTTTAGTCATCTCAGTAGCCATCGAAAAACATGCTGCTACATGTTAAACGTCCAAGAATATGAGACAATTTAAAGTTTTTATTTTACTTGAGTTAGAGGAATTTCAGAAGTATTTATACACTTTATGTATTACAGTTTTCTATAAGGTTTTGGAATACATACGAAAAATGCGTTGTTTTAATACATTTTTTCTTTTAATTATTCAAGATTGATTGTGCTCCGGATTTCCGGAATTTTCGCTAGCAGTGATCCGGAAGTTTCCGGAGATCGAAGTTTCAGACGTTTCAAAAAATCATTCATCACAGAAGTTTCCGGAAATCAAATTTTCAAAGGTGGAACTTAAAAACACAGTTTATTTTATTTGTAAGGGAGAGCTAGAGAGATACTTTATAAGCTTATATTCATGATTAATATTAATTTTTTATCAGTAAATAGTTGTTATAATCATAAACTAAAGAAAGAATGTTATATTGTAAAATATAATTACTTCTCTAAGTAATCATAGGTATGTGAAGAATTTTATATATGTTTTAAGTAAACTAAGAAATATTGAGAAAAAGGCAAAAAACCCTGCTTAAATTTCTTTCAATTTAAACTGTTTTTTTTTAATTCGAGTAATTTTCCGGAATTTTGACTTGGGCTCACAATCACCCCTGATTATTAAATGTAACCTATAAAAATGAAATTTAAAACTACACAAATTCAGAATAAAGAATAAAAAATTCAAATTGGCAAAACAAAATAAAAACTCAATTGGAAATAAATTTAATGTTAAATTAACTTTTTTTTTCCACGTTAGTAAGTATGTACGTTTAAATAATCAAATTCCAGCTGAAGAAAAATTTTAAATATCGCGTATACCTAGATATGTTTACAAATTTAAATAACTAAAATTTGGAAGTAAAAAAATTATTCTTTGCAAATGAATTAAAAGAAAAAAGCAGGAAATGATACTCTTACTGATGTCATCACACGTGTGACGTCCACATAACATGCGTCTATATTAATTTATATAAATATTAGCATCGAGTCCTCTAATTAAAATGAATCTTTAAATAGAGGATTGGTTTTCGTTCGTCAAAGAAATTTTAAAAAATCGTATTACTTAACCTTTCGGGATAGTATAAAAATTGCGCTAGAAAAAATATTAAAAAAATTATGTATTAAATATGAAAATTAAATTACTGCTATTTTTTTTTAGTCACACGTGGCAGCGAAAAATTATAATTTTACTGCTATTAGTTTTCATTGAGAAATCCAAAATACAACCGATGTGACCTATTTAATAACTCTAAAACTAATACGAACTGAGACCAGTTATTCATTTTCTCTAACTATAGTAGCGTTTGAATTTAAAACAATCACAATTCTTTTATTAACAGTTTTCACCAAACTGAATTACGCGACGCAAAACAGCGATTTTATCTTTGACGCATAGCAACTCAACTAATCCAACATTTTGATAAAAGATTTTTTTAATATTTTTCTGTAAGTGTGCAAAATTTTATTTAATAGGTTTTGAGTTAAGACAGAGAAAAGTACGCTCGGTAAAAATTTTCTGAAACGATAGTGGTGGCATCAATAGTTTTATTTAATAAAGAGACATAACTTATTTTGCTGATGAAACACAAGCACCTTCAGAATTTATAACTTTAATGAGCGTATCGTATATACCAGATAAAGTTTCCGAGCAAAACGATAAAAGTAGACTAAGGTAGAAAAATAATCCATCTGAGTTCTGTAAGCCATGGCGTACTAATCTGTAATAATAATATTTATTTCATCCATGAGCGTTTAGGGCTACGTGCACGGTACATTTTAGACGAATTCTAGGTTGCAATCTTGAGCAGGAGCATTTCATCAACTGTAATTTAAATAAATTATAATAACTGATGTATTGAACAATAATGAAGCACACTGCACTAAATCCACTGTTTAAAAAAAATTATATTTTTTTACTTGAATTTCATAGCTTTCCTTTGTCAAGAATTTTATTCAAGCATGTAGAGTCTAATTTATATCAAAAAATAATTGTCTATTTAAAATATTTTAAGAGTTTCGAATAGATAGCAAACCACTTATTTCATCAGCAAAACATAAATAATTTTCTCTTTGAGAGTCGTAAAACTATCATTTAAAAACGCGTGTGTTTTAACTTTCAAGACAAAGCGGTCAAATAGGCAGGCACAAGCTAATCGTTTCGTATGAGCCAATCTATAATTTATACAAAATAGTATGATAATATAAAAATGGCTGTCATCTTATGACTTGACCTCTGGAATGAGGGTCATAAACTCTTTATGAATTAGACTAGTATATATTTGCTCTTAAATGGGATATTTTTTGCAGCATGAAGTCTAAAGGCAAAATAGAACTTATTTTTATACTTATTTTATAATGTATCACAAATATTTTAGTTGAGTTGCTCTAATTAAAAGTTAGGAGAAGCTGATAATTTTAAATTTCTTCTAAACACATAAATCTTTGACCTCTCATTAAAAAAAAATCGAGTGGTATTGTTATAAGAAAGTTTCGGCAGAATTTCTTTAATTGTATAAAAAATACTCTGATAATTCAACTTTTATTTATAACACAACGTTAAATATTTAATGCTTACATAAATTGCGAGATTTAATATTTTAAAGAAAAATATTAGTTTCACTTACCCCAAAAAAAGGAATAAATGGCTCGAAGAGTTTTTTGGAATAAGTAACTCTTATTACTAAACGACCAAGAAATATAATTATCCTGGTAAACTCATTTGAAGTCAAAAGTTGTGCTTCTGCGTGATTTCCTATTTTATTTTATGTCCGACGCTGAACAGGTGACGCAATTTTGGTTTTATGTTCAATTCCGTTGCCTTGTAAATTTTAACACAATCCTGGTGACAACTCCTTTATCAAATATTTGGAAAAATTTGCCTCCGTGGTTGACTTTGATGAAATTAGCCCGCATTTGCGTTACAAAGAGGGGAAAACCTCGCAATGTGGCACACTATTTAAGTACGTCTGAATATATTTCTAAGTGTAGGGGAGAGTGGGGTCAATTGTAACAGGGTACGATTGTAACAGAGCAAAAATTTCGAGTGTCGGGTTCTAGATTTGGTTCCTAAGTGGCGCACAAGGTGTATTTAATAAATCTACATGTACACCCCTGATGGCAACCATTTTTATGTACTTTTGAAAGAGTTAGATCACAAAAGATATTTTCACGCCACGCAGGTACTTTTTTTGGTATTAGAATATTATATTGTAACAAAGTAATTTTGTTTAAACAAATAAAAATTAGTAACCGAATATGTAAGTGGACACCTTAATTAACATTTCAATAAAAAAAGATTAGTTTTGCTAATTAACTAGCATTGTTTTTAACAAATGAAGCTGAAATGGCGTCTTGGGGACAATTGTAACAATAAGTAAAGGGACGATTGTAACAGCTGAAAATAAATAATCTTATGTTTACAAACCATTACTTAAGTCTTTAAGAACCACCAATAGTTTCCTATATCATTTATATTATGTTGCATGTGCATTATTTTATTTGTCACCTTTCACAGCATAAATTGAAATTTTTAACCCCTGAAAGTTAAAAGTTTAACCCATTAGGTCTCTGCTCATTATTATTTTTACTCCTAAAATATCACTACTATTTTGATCAATAAAAAAATATATCTCAACTATGATAGTATGTATAATTAACTATGTTTTAGTTGAATTTATGAACTGTTACAATTGACCCCGTAAGTAAGGACAATTGTAACAAGTGCACGACTGTCAAAAATTGTTAATAACTAATATAATAACATTTAAAATAAGGTTTTTATTATTTTCTTCTAGTAGAGGATAGTCTACTTTACTCGTCTGTCAATTAATACTAATAATATATTGGATTTTTTGTTAGTTAAAAATAATTAAATAAAAAGTGTTACAATTGACCCCACTCTCCCCTATGTATATAATAGCGTTAAAAAGGAGAAAATGTTGTTATATATATAAATTCCATCACGTGATCCAGCAAGGAATGTGTTAATCTGTATTTTACGATAATTTATCTTATGCTGACGTAATATCTTTCGTTGCTTACATTCTCTCAGGGCTAAAGAGAATAGAAGATCTTGTTCACTCCGCTCTTAGAGCTGAAGCTACGATTTCCCTCCTCATGACGTCACTGTGTCCACAGATCTCGGAGATCATAAGATTTCAAACTATGCGTAATTAACACATTATTTCCGTTCATAAACATAGTTCAAAAAAAAACTTTCTTGGCCATTATATTAAAAAAAAAAACCATTTTAAACTTATAAAAATGTTTTACTAGTTGGCGAAAATGACTCTATAAATACTTTATTTTAAAAAGTTCAGTTTTAACTTTAATTATTAAGAAAAATGAAAGCATATATCGACACTTTTTTATCTGCATATTCTTTTATAACAATAATATGCCCTCATTTTAAAATATGCCGTTAATAGCAATTTGTTCATACTTAATCATTAGGAAACATCAACCTTAAACGCTAATTACTGAAACAAAATAATAATTTAGGTTCATAATGACATTGGGAATTTTACAATTGTGTATAGATATCTAAATTTACGATGATATAATTTATAGATATTTAAATTTAAGAGAATATAATTTTTTTAAAAAATCATAAATATTTAGAATAACTACATTAAAAAATATGTTATGAAATTAGGAGAATTATAAAAGTTCTTAACAACAGAATAAACGTATTGCTGTTCTATATTAACTGTGTCATTTCGGGATCCTTTCTTTGAGAAACACGAGCAAAATTATGTTTTTTCCTTTTGTTTTTCTATCAGAATTTTTGCAAGTTGCAATCGCGCAAACTGGCATTTCGATAGTAGTTTTAAATTCTTGTAAATTCACTGCAAAAACTGAGGAAAGTCATTATAGAAAATAACTAATTTCTTAGAATATCTCGCAAAAAGAAATGCTCCAATATTAGTTAGTGCTACTGAGGCCGAACGCTTCGTTCTTGAAGTAAAAGTGCGAGCTTTGCGCCAAAGTGACGTCACTAGAGAAAATCGGAGGATTAGCGCGGCGAAAGTTTCTTCAAAGGAGTGAACCAGCCCTTCTATTATTCTGTTTAGCCCACATGCTATTTTAAATTTATGAACTTAGAAGTACAAAAATCACTTAAAGATAAAATTTATAATGTGGCAATCTTAAAAATATATCAATTTTATCTCAATTTTGAAATTCACTCGATATCATTAAATTTCAAACTGAAGGTTAAACTAAGGCTTTCGTGTTCCTGGCATAAGGGGGAGAAATACGAATAAAATCATTCTGACAATTATAACAAAAACTTTAAAATGCGATAAATATATAAAAAATAAGCTACATTAGAAACATGCATAAATTCTTCTGTTAAATTTCATGAATTTATCTATAAATCAAACCACATTTAAAACTTTCCGAAACTTATTTCATGTATAACGAGGCGTCAATAAACTACTATAAAAATATCTTTATAGTAAGGTTATTTTCTCTCCTGATTTTATAATGGTAATTGTACTCTCCTTAATAACCTGTATTGTTACGTAATTAATCATCAATGGTAGATGGATCATGAGTTAGAGTCCTCTTGCCGCCATTCTAACTTGGAGAAATTTTCCTCTTAACGCAAATGCGGGTTAGTTGCATCAAAAAGTCCACGAAACCAAATTCTAGGTCCAGGAGTTTCCTTGTCTTCTAGGTTGAGCTGTAAATTTCAAATTACGAAATTGAAAATTGGTAGCCGTAAACGGCTACCAATCTTCGGATCGGCTGTTCACCAACGGCTATAAAGTAAAATAACATGCAATGAGCTCAGGGAATAAAGCGTTCACCTTCCAATGAATTCCGCACCCTGTTCGCACCGACCATAGTGCTGACAATAGACAGTGGTAGACGGATCCTAGGTTAGAGTCCTCTTACTGTCGGGCTAACCGTGGGAGGTTTTTCTCACCATGTAACGCAAATGCGGGATGGTTTCACCAAAAAGTCCTCCACGAAGGCAAATTTCTCCCAATATTTGATCGAAGAGTTCCCTTGTCTTCCGGATTAGAATCAAAATTTCAAGACTGCGAAGTTGAACATTAGTAGTCGTAAACCCAAAAATTGTGTCGGCTGTTCAACAACGGTTATAAAATTAAAATAATCTGTAGTTAGAGCAATGGTGGCTAAGGGAATAGAACACTCGCCTCCCAAAGAGATGCTCGGGATAAAAGTATAAGGCTACGGAGTTGAACACGAGAGTCGTAAAGACAAAAATTGGGTCGGCAGTTCAACAATGGGCTATAATATAAAATAACCTATAATTGTCTTCGTTAGAATTAATTCATTTGCGTATCTGTGAGGATAGAATTTTGCATTCAAACTATTTAGGACTAGCTAAGAGACATAAATCTTTACAAGAAATCCTTTCCTGTTGATAACGCTAGCAAGCAGAATTTATCATCGTTTTGACTTTAAAACAACAATTTATTGCAGACCGAGTTGTTTTTTAAAAAAAGGGGGGTGTCTATTCCTTCTTATGAAACCAAATGAATCATGCAGTGACAAAAAGTTTACAATTTGTCCAGCAGATCATAAAAATTGAACAACCTCGGTGTTTTGTCTCTCGATAGCTCTCAATCTTTAAATACATCTCAAATTGTGAAACCACAGATGGACTGAATGTCTTTCACATTTTTATTTCACTCTCACCTCCACAATTAATACTCAAACTTTACTCTGCTAACAAATTATTTCTGTTCAAAAATATAGTATTCATATATTTTCTGGGTATTCCTTATAGTTTTTTTTAAAAATATTTTAAAGTTAGAAAAATATCTCAATGGTTGCCGTCATCATATTTTAGTTTTCAACTTTTACAGTTAAATAAATGAAAGCATATAAGAAAACTTTTATAGTATCATTTTGTCCCATATTAATCTGAACTATAAAAGTGTCCTATTTTATTAATTGGAATGCCTAATTTTAATATAGTTTCTTGTTTATAATTGTAATAGTAATTTTTTTTTGTTTATATTATCACTAGGAAACAAAAATCTTAAATGCTAATTACTAAAAAATTAATCTTCGAGCATATAATAATGGAAATATTACACTCAATCATAAATGCTTAAGGTTAAGGCGTTATAATTAAAACAAATATATTATTAAATTGGACGAATTTTTAAGCATTAATAACTTTTAAAGTTCAGAACTTTTTTTTCGGCCTTGTACATTTTTTTTTCTTTTCTGTTTAAAGTTACAAGGCGGTATCGATTTCAATGGCGAAATTAAAAGCTCTTAAGTGTCTCAACAGAAAACAAGAAACATAATGCTTTAATTCACCGTAGTATAAATTCTTCCAGCACATTTTATTATTCTTTTGACGTCACCTTTATATTTTCTGAAATAAGACATGGAAAATCGCGTTTTCTCATTTTGTGTTTCATAAACAATTCTTGCCGGTTGCTATCGCGCAATCTCGTGTCTGACTACTACTGTAAAGTTTTTGCATTCAGATGAGAAGAAAATCACCTCAAATTAAACAAAATCTATAGAAAACAATGAATGCATTGAAATAAGTTTTAAAAAAATGCTAGTTACATGGGAAGCAATTTATTTTTAAAGCGAGATGCTGCGCGCCGTGACGTCACTGATTGAAATCAGAAGCTCGGAGCGGCACGAGTATCTTCAAAGGAGTGACCTAGCCTTTCTATTGTCTCTTTATTGTTCTATTGTCGCTTGCACTAGGCAAATCTGCCATCACTTGGTTTTTACTTTTAGAAATTACCTTAAGACATTTAAGAATTTTTTTTTATTATTCTCTTAACAACTGATCGTCCGTTAATTATACAAAAACTGGCTCGAATGATGGCTAAAGTAGCCTCAAATACCTGTATGCAAATAAAGAACATGATAAAGATTAACAGTTGATTCCGAAATTTGATGATTGTTTGGAAGTTAAGTTCGAATGTTTAAGTCTGCCACCAACACGAAGTATATGCATTTCATCTAAAAACGGAGATAAATTTAACAAATTGTAAGAAGATGGTAAATCGCTGTCCTTTTTCAAAACGTTTAATTTCTTTCGTAAAATACACTGACAGAACATTATTCACTAAATGAATTCAAATTAATGCGGTTAAATTGCCATTTTTATGATATGGGCTTCTTGCATTTCCCTTGAAAAGCAAACACCATGCAATGATTCTTTGCAATTTCGAAAACGAACACTTATCAATGATAGGGAGTATCTTAGTATTTTGTACTACAAAAAACACACTTTTTCTCCTAGTATAATTCACTGTTCGACATGATGCTGAATTCACTAGGTATATATATTCTCGCTAATACAACTATTAGTGTTTACAACTTTTAGTGTTGAACGTAGTAACCTCGTAATTTTGAGTTACTCTCAGAAGACGAGGAAACTCCTGGATTAAACATTGGGAACGACTAACCTTCGCGGTAAACTTTTTGATAGAATTTACCAGCCTTTGCGTAAATGAAGAATAAAACCTCGTAAACCTCTCAAATCAATTTAATCTGATTTCCTTCACTTCTTTTCATCACTTTTTAATAATTTTAACTGATATAAAAACAAAATCTTTTGTAAGTATTTTACTTGAGTCATTTTACCGTAGTTAACAAGATGCACACTTTTAGTCTATTCACTTTACAAAGAAGTTCTGAATATAAAATATGAAGTAAATAACATTATGTATGAAATGAGTCGAGCTACATGTTTTTATAGTAAATGTACACATTTAGTCTATTAACTTTTCAAAGAAGTTCTGATTAAAAAATATAAAGTAAATAACATTATGTATGAAATGACCCCAGCTATATGTTTTTATAGTAAATATACGCATTTAGTCTGTTCACTTTACAAAGAAGTTCGGATTATAAAATATGAAGTAAATAACATTATATATGAAATGAGTCCAGCTATATGTTTTTATAGCGAATGTACACATTTAGTCTCTTTACTTTACCAAGAGGTTTTGATTATAAAATATGAAGTAAATAACATTATCTATGAAAGGAGTCCAGATTCATGTTTTTATAGCAAATGTACATATTTAGTCTATTCACTTTACAAAGAGGTTTTGATTATGAGTTAAATAACATTATCCATGAAATTAGTCCAGATTTATGTTTTTATAGCAAATGTACACATTTAGTCTATTCACTTTACAAAAAGGTTTTGATTATAAAATATGAATTAAATAGCATTAAAAAATTTTTAAGTAAAAAAAAACCTTTTTTCCTACTCGCTGAAATAATTTTAATCAATCCCTAATGTGTCCTTTATTTTTGCCTTTTTTACCAAGATTCTGTTGTTGTTGTTCATTTACGTTTCAATATTTCAACGTGAATAAAGTGTTCGATATAAAAAAAAAAATTATTATTCTTCGGGAAATAGGGATTAATAGCTGAAAAACGGATAAATTTCGACTCCGGAGCTACGCACACGACTCACTCCATAACTCCCTTTAATATCAACTTATAATTTTCAAACTCAGCCAGAAATTAGAGATTTATATACCAAACAATCGTACCAAAGGGATTGTTATATACTAATTAGGGGGCACATAAAGGGCGAAAATAGATTTTGTTAATTATCCGGAAGGAAGTTGTTTAAGCTGTATATTCCTGGAAACAACGCGTGAGTCGTGGTGTGGTTGTTAACGCTAAGAGTAAAGAAGTTTATTGACTCGGTGGTCAGGGGTTCGATCCTAGTCACAGTTTAATTTTTTTTTCTATTTACTTTATTTTATTTTTTAAAATTTATTTTGCGATATTTCAGCGTGATTAAAGTGTTATATAGATAAAAATAATTATTTTTCTATGGAAAAAAGGGATTAATAGCAGAAAAACGGATCAAATTTCGACTCCGGAGCTAGGCACACGACTCACTCCATAACTCCCTTCAATATTAACTTATAAATTTCAAACTCTGCCAGAAATTAGACTGTTATATACCAAATAATCGTACCAAAGAGAATTTTTATACACTAATTTGGGGGCACATAAAGGGCCAAAATAGATTTTGTTAATTATCCGGAAGGAAGTACTTTAAGCTGTATATTCGTGGAAGCAACGTGTGAGTCGAGGTGTGGTTGTTAACGCTAAGGGTAAAGAAGTTTGTTGACTCGGTGGTCAGGGGTTCGGTCCTGGTCACAGATAAATTTTTAATTTTTTTTCCTATTTACTTTATTTTATTTTTAAAAATTTATTTTTCGATATTTCAGCGTGAATGAAGTGTTATATATATAAAAATAATTCTTTTTCGTTGGGAAAAAGGGATTAATAGCAGAAAAACGGATAAATTTCGACTCCGGAGCTAGGCACACGACTCACTCCATAACTCCCTTCAATATTAACTTATAATTTTCAAACTCTGCCAGAAATTAGAGCTTTATATACCGAATAATCGTACGAAAGAGAATTTTTATACACTAACTAGGGGGCACATTAACGGCCAAAATTGATTTTGTTAATTATCCGGAAGGAAGTTCTTTAAGCTGTATATTCGTGGAAGCAACGTGTGAGTCGAGGTGTGGTTGTTAACGCTAAGGGTAAAGAAGTTTGTTGACTCTGTGGTCAGGGGTTCGGTCCTGGTCACAGATAGGTTTTTAATTTTTTTTCTATTTACTTTATTTTATTTTTTATAACTTATTTTTCGATATTTCAGCGTGAATGAAGTGTTATATATATAAAAATAATTCTTTTTCTTTGGGAAAAAGGGATTAATAGCAGAAAAACGGATAAATTTCGACTCCGGAGCTAGGCACACGACTCACTCCATAACTCCCTTTAATATATACTTATAATTTTCAAACTCTGCCAGAAATTAGAGCTTTATGTACCAAATAATCGTACCAAAGAGAATTTTTATACTCTAATTAGGGGGCTCATAAAGGGTCAAAAAATATTTAGTTAATTAACCGGAAGGAAGCTCTTTAAGCTGTATATTCGTGGAAGCAACGTGTGAATCGTGGTGTGGTTGTTAACGCTAAGAGTAAAGAAGTTTGTTGACTCGGCGGTCAGGTGTACGGTCCTGGTCACTGATTAATTTTTAATTTTTTTTCTATTTTCTTTATTTTATTTTTCATAATTTATTTTTCGATATTTCAGCGTGATTAAAGTGTTATATAGATAAAAATAATTATTTTTCTATGGAAAAAAGGGATTAATAGCAGAAAAACGGATCAAATTTCGACTCCGGAGCTAGGCACACGACTCACTCCATAACTCCCTTCAATATTAACTTATAAATTTCAAACTCTGCCAGAAATTAGACTGTTATATACCAAATAATCGTACCAAAGAGAATTTTTATACACTAATTTGGGGGCACATAAAGGGCCAAAATAGATTTTGTTAATTATCCGGAAGGAAGTACTTTAAGCTGTATATTCGTGGAAGCAACGTGTGAGTCGAGGTGTGGTTGTTAACGCTAAGGGTAAAGAAGTTTGTTGACTCGGTGGTCAGGGGTTCGGTCCTGGTCACAGATAAATTTTTAATTTTTTTTCCTATTTACTTTATTTTATTTTTAAAAATTTATTTTTCGATATTTCAGCGTGAATGAAGTGTTATATATATAAAAATAATTCTTTTTCGTTGGGAAAAAGGGATTAATAGCAGAAAAACGGATAAATTTCGACTCCGGAGCTAGGCACACGACTCACTCCATAACTCCCTTCAATATTAACTTATAATTTTCAAACTCTGCCAGAAATTAGAGCTTTATATACCGAATAATCGTACGAAAGAGAATTTTTATACACTAACTAGGGGGCACATTAACGGCCAAAATTGATTTTGTTAATTATCCGGAAGGAAGTTCTTTAAGCTGTATATTCGTGGAAGCAACGTGTGAGTCGAGGTGTGGTTGTTAACGCTAAGGGTAAAGAAGTTTGTTGACTCTGTGGTCAGGGGTTCGGTCCTGGTCACAGATAGGTTTTTAATTTTTTTTCTATTTACTTTATTTTATTTTTTATAACTTATTTTTCGATATTTCAGCGTGAATGAAGTGTTATATATATAAAAATAATTCTTTTTCTTTGGGAAAAAGGGATTAATAGCAGAAAAACGGATAAATTTCGACTCCGGAGCTAGGCACACGACTCACTCCATAACTCCCTTTAATATATACTTATAATTTTCAAACTCTGCCAGAAATTAGAGCTTTATGTACCAAATAATCGTACCAAAGAGAATTTTTATACTCTAATTAGGGGGCTCATAAAGGGTCAAAAAATATTTAGTTAATTAACCGGAAGGAAGCTCTTTAAGCTGTATATTCGTGGAAGCAACGTGTGAATCGTGGTGTGGTTGTTAACGCTAAGAGTAAAGAAGTTTGTTGACTCGGCGGTCAGGTGTACGGTCCTGGTCACTGATTAATTTTTAATTTTTTTTCTATTTTCTTTATTTTATTTTTCATAATTTATTTTTCGATATTTCAGCGTGAATAAAGTGTTATATATATAAAAATAATTCTTTTTCTTTGGGAAAAAGGGATTATTAGCAGAAAAACGGTTAAATTTCGACTCCGGAGCTAGGCACACGACTCACTCCATAACTCCCTTTAATATTAACTTATAATTTTCAAACTCTGCCAGAAATTAGAGCTTTATATACCAAATAATCGTACCAAAGAGAATTTTTATACACTAATTAGGGGGCACATAAAGGGCCAAAATATATTTTTTGTTAATTATCCGGAAGGAAGTTCTTTAAGCTGTATATTCGTGGAAGCAACGTATGAGTCGTGGTGTGGTTGTTAATGCTAAGGGTAAAGAAGTTTGTTGACTCTGTGGTCAGGGGTTCGGTCCTGGTCACAGATAAATTTTTAATTTTTTTTCTATTTACTTTATTTTATTTTTCATAATTTATTTTTCGATATTTCTGCGTGAATGAAGTGTTATATATATAAAAATAATTCTTTTTCTTTGGGAAAAAGGGATTAATAGCAGAAAAACGGATAAATTTCGACTCCGGAGCTAGGCACACGACACATTCCATAACTCCCTTTAATATATACTTATAATTTTCAAACTCTGCCAGAAATTAGAGCTTTATATACCAAATAATCGTACCAAAGAGAATTTTTATACTCTAATTAGGGGGCTCATAAAGGGTCAAAAAAGATTTAGTTAATTAACCGGAAGGAAGCTCTTTAAGCTGTATATTCGTCGAAGCAACGTGTGAGTCGTGGTGTGGTTGTTAACGCTAAGAGTAAAGAACTTCGTTAACTCGGTCGTCAGGTGTACGGTCCTGGTCACTGATTAATTTTTAATTTTTTTTCTATTTTCTTTATTTTATTTTTCATAATTTATTTTTCGATATTTCAGCGTGAATAAAGTGTTATATATATAAAAATAAATCTTTTTTTTGGGAAAAAGGGATTATTAGCAGAAAAACGGATAAATTTCGACTCCGGAACTAGGCACACGACTCACTCCATAACTCCCTTTTATATTAACTTATAATTTTCTAACTTTGCCAGATAATAGAGATTTATATACCAAACAATCGTACGAAAGAGAATTTTTATACACGAATTAGGGAGCACATAAAGGACCAAAATAGATTTTGTTAGTTAACCGGAAGGAAGCTCTTTAAGCTGTATATTCGTGGAAGCAACGTGTGAGTCGTGGAGTGGTTTTTAACTCTAAGAGTAAGGAACTTTGTTGATTCGGTGGTCAGAGGTTCGGTCCTGGTCACAGATAAATTTTTAATTTTTTTTTATTTTTTTTACTTTATTTTATTTTTTATAATTTATTTTTCGATATTTCAGCGTGAATGAAGTCTTATATACATAAAAATAATTCTTTTTCTTTGGGAAAAAGGGATTAATAGAAGAAAAACGGTTAAATTTCGACTCCGGAGCTAGGCACACTACTCACTCCATAACTCCCTTTAATATTAACTTATAATTTTCAAACTCTGCCAGAAATTAGAGCTTAATATACATAATAATCGTACCAAAGAGAATTTTTTTACACTAATTAGGGGGCTCATAAAGGGCCAAAAAAGACTTTGTTAATTAACCGGAAGGAAGCTCTTTAAGCTGTATATTCGTGGAAGCAACGTGTGAGTCGTGGTGTGGTTGTTAACGCTAAGAGTAAAGAAGTTTGTGGACTCGGCGGTAAGGTGTTCGGTCCTGGTCACTGATTAATTTTTAAGTTTTTTTCTATTTACTTTATTTTATTTTTTATAATTTATTTTTCGATATTTCAGCGTGAATAAAGTGTTATATATATAAAAATAATTCTTTTTCTTTGGGAAAAAGTGATTAATAGCAGAAAAACGGATAAATTTCGACTCCGGAGCTAGGCACACGACTCACTCAATAACTCCCTTTAATATTAACTTATAATTTTCTAACTCTGCCAGAAATTAGAGCTTAATATACCAAATAATCGTACCAAAGAGAATTTTTATACACTAATTAGAGGGCTCATAAAGGCCCAAAATAGATTTTGTTAATTAACCGGAAGGAAGCTCTTTAAGCTGTATATTCGTGGAAGCAACGTGTGAGTCGTGGTGTGGTTGTTAACGCTAAGAGTAAAGAAGTTTGTTGACTCGGCGGTAAGGTGTTCGGTCCTGGTCACTGATTAATTTTTAAGTTTTTTTCTATTTACTTTATTTTATTTTTTATAATTTATTTTTCGATATTTCAGCGTGAATAAAGTGTTATATATATAAAAATAATTCTTTTTCTTTGGGAAAAAGTGATTAATAGCAGAAAAACGGATAAATTTCGACTCCGGAGCTAGGCACACGACTCACTCAATAACTCCCTTTAATATTAACTTATAATTTTCTAGCTCTGCCAGAAATTAGAGCTTTATATGCCAAATAATCGTACCCAAGAGAATTTTTATACACTAATTAGGGGGCACATAAAGGGCCAAAATAGATTTTGTTAATTATCCGGAAGGAAGTTCTTTAAGCTGTATATTCGTGGAAGCAACGTGTGAGTCGTGGTGTGGTTGTTAACGCTAAGGGTAAAGAAGTTTGTTGACTCGGCGGTCAGGTGCTCGGTCCTGGTCACAGATTAATTTTAATTTTTTTTTTCTATTTACTTTAATTTATTTTTTAAAATATATTTTTCGATATTTCAGCGTGAATAAAGTGTTATATATATAAAAATAATTATTTTTCTTTGGGAAAAAGTGATTAATAGCTGAAAAACAGATAAATTTCGACTCCGGAGCTACGTACACGACTCACTCAATAACTCCCTTTAATATTAACTTATAATTTTCTAACTCTGCCAGAAATTAGAGTTTGATATACCAAATAATCGTACCAAAGAGAATTTTTATACACTTATTAGGGGGCTCATAAAGGGCCAAAATAGATTTTGTTAATTAACCGGAAGGAAGCTCTTTAAGCTGTATATTCGTGGAAGCATCGTGTGAGTCGTGGTGTGGTTGTTAACGCTAAGAGTAGAAAAGTTTGTTGACTCGGCGGTCAGGTGTTCGGTCCTGGTCACTGTTTAAATTTTAATTTTTTTTCTATTTACTTTATTTTATTTTTTATAATTTATTTTTCGATATTTCAGCGAGAATAAAGTGTCATATATATAGAAATAATTCTTTTTCTTTATGAAAAAGTGATTAATAGCAGAAAAACGGATAAATTTCGACTCCGGAGCGAGGCACACGACTCACTCAATAACTCCCTTTAATATTAACTTATAATTTTCTAGCTCTGCCAGAAATTAGAGCTTTATATGCCAAATAATAGTACCTAAGAGAATTTTTATGCACTAATTAGGGGGCACATAAAGGGCCAAAATAGATTTTGTTAATTATCCGGAAGGAAGTTCTTTAAGCTGTATATTCGTGAAAGCAACTTGTGAGTCGTGGTGTGGTTGCTTACGCTAAGGGTAAAGAAGTTTGTTGACTCGGCGGTCAGGTGTTCGGGCCTGGTCACAGATTAATTTTAAATTTTTTTTTCTATTTACTTTAATTTATTTTTTAAAATTTATTTTTCGATATTTCAGCATGAATAAAGTGTTATATATATAAAAATAATTATTTTTCTTTGGGAAAAAGGAATTAATAGCAGAAAAACGGATAAATTTCGACTCCGGAGCTAGGCACACGACTCACTCCATAAATCCCTTTTATATTAACTTATAATTTTCTAACTTTGCCAGATATTAGAGATTTATATACCAAACAATCGTACGAAAGAGAATTTTTAAACACGAATTCGGGAGCACATAAAGGGCCAAAATAGATTTTGTTAATTAACCGGAAGGAAGCTCTTTAAGCTGTATATTCGTGGAAGCAACGTGTGAGTCGTGGTGTGGTTTTTAACTCTAAGAGTAAAGAAGTTTGTTGACTCGGTATTCAGGGGTTCGGTCCTGGTCACAGATTAATTTTTAATTTTTTTTTCTATTTACTTTATTTTATTTTTTAAAATTTATTTTTCGATATTTCAGCGTGAATAAAGTGTTATATATATAAAAATAATTATTTTTCTTTGGGAAAAAGGGATAAATAGCAGAAAAACGGATAAATTTCTACTCCGGAGCTAGGCACACGACTCACTCCATAACTCCCTTTTATATTAACTTATAATTTTCTAACTTTGCCAGATAATAGAGATTTATATACCAAACAATCGTACGAAAGAGAATTTTTATACACGAATTAGGGAGCACATAAAGGGCCAAAATAGATTTTGTTAGTTAACCGGAAGGAAGCTCTTTAAGCTGTATATTCGTGGAAGCAACGTGTGAGTCGTGGTGTTTTTTTTAACTCTAAGAGTAAGGAACTTTGTTGACTCTGTGGTCAGGGGTTCGGTCCTGGTCACAGATAAATTTTTAATTTTTTTTTTTTTTTACTTTATTTTATTTTTTATAATTTATTTTTCGATATTTCAGCGTGAATGAAGTGTTATATACATAAAAATAATTCTTTTTCTTTGGGAAAAAGGGATTAATAGCAGAAAAACGGATAAATTTCGACTCCGGAGCTAGGCACACGACTCACTCCATAACTCCCTTTAATATTAACTTATAATTTTCAAACTCTGCCAGAAATTAGAGTTTTATATACCAAATAATCGTACCAAAGAGAATTTTTATACACTAATTAGGGGGCACATAAATGGCCAAAATAGATTTTGTTAATTATCCGGAAGGAAGTTCTTTAAGCTGTATATTCGTGGAAGCAACGTATGAGTCGTGGTGTGGTTGTTAACGCTAAGGGTAAAGAAATTTGTTGACTCTGTGGTCAGGGGTTCGGTCCTGGTCACAGATAAATTTTTAATTTTTTTTCTATTTACTTTATTTTATTTTTCATAATTTATTTTTCGATATTTCTGCGTGAATGAAGTGTTATATATATAAAAATAATTCTTTTTCTTTGGGAAAAAGGGATTAATAGCAGAAAAACGGATAAATTTCGACTCCGGAGATAGGCACACGACTCACTCCATAACTCCCTTTAATATATACTTATAATTTTCAAACTCTGCCAGAAATTAGAGCTTTATATACCAAATAATCGCACCAAAGAGAATTTTTATACTCTAATTAGGGGGCTCATAAAGGGTCAAAAAAGATTTCGTTAATTTACCGGAAGGAAGCTCTTTAAGCTGTATATTCGTCAAAGCAACGTGTGAGTCGTGGTGTGGTTGTTAACGCTAAGAGTAAAGAACTTTGTTGACTCGGTCGTCAGGTGTACGGTCCTGGTCACTGTTTAAATTTTAATTTTTTTTCTATTTACTTTATTTTATTTTTTATAATTTATTTTTCGATATTTCAGCGAGAATAAAGTGTCATATATATAAAAATAATTCTTTTTCTTTGGGAAAAAGGGATTAATAGCAGAAAAACGGATAAATTTCGACTCCGGAGCTAGGCACACGACTCACTCCATAACTCCCTTTAATATTAACTTATAATTTTCAAACTCTGCCAGAAATTAGAGTTTTATATACCAAATAATCGTACCAAAGAGAATTTTTATACACTAATTAGGGGGCACATAAATGGCCAAAATAGATTTTGTTAATTATCCGGAAGGAAGTTCTTTAAGCTGTATATTCGTGGAAGCAACGTATGAGTCGTGGTGTGGTTGTTAACGCTAAGGGTAAAGAAATTTGTTGACTCTGTGGTCAGGGGTTCGGTCCTGGTCACAGATAAATTTTTAATTTTTTTTCTATTTACTTTATTTTATTTTTCATAATTTATTTTTCGATATTTCTGCGTGAATGAAGTGTTATATATATAAAAATAATTCTTTTTCTTTGGGAAAAAGGGATTAATAGCAGAAAAACGGATAAATTTCGACTCCGGAGATAGGCACACGACTCACTCCATAACTCCCTTTAATATATACTTATAATTTTCAAACTCTGCCAGAAATTAGAGCTTTATATACCAAATAATCGCACCAAAGAGAATTTTTATACTCTAATTAGGGGGCTCATAAAGGGTCAAAAAAGATTTCGTTAATTTACCGGAAGGAAGCTCTTTAAGCTGTATATTCGTCAAAGCAACGTGTGAGTCGTGGTGTGGTTGTTAACGCTAAGAGTAAAGAACTTTGTTGACTCGGTCGTCAGGTGTACGGTCCTGGTCACTGTTTAAATTTTAATTTTTTTTCTATTTACTTTATTTTATTTTTTATAATTTATTTTTCGATATTTCAGCGAGAATAAAGTGTCATATATATAAAAATAATTCTTTTTCTTTGGGAAAAAGTGATTAATAGCAGAAAAACGGATAAATTTCGACTCCGGAGCGAGGCACACGACTCACTCAATAACTCCCTTTAATATTAACTTATAATTTTCTAGCTCTGCCAGAAATTAGAGCTTTATATGCCAGATAATAGTACCTAAGAGAATTTTTATGCACTAATTAGGGGGCACATAAAGGGCCAAAATAGATTTTGTTAATTATCCGGAAGGAAGTTCTTTAAGCTGTATATTCGTGGAAGCAACTTGTGAGTCGTGGTGTGGTTGCTAACACTAAGGGTAAAGAAGTTTGTTGAATCGGCGGTCAGGTGTTCGGGCCTGGTCACAGATTAATTTTAAATTTTTTTTTCTATTTACTTTAATTTATTTTTTAAAATTTATTTTTCGATATTTCAGCATGAATAAAGTGTTATATATATAAAAATAATTATTTTTCTTTGGGAAAAAGGAATTAATAGCAGAAAAACGGATAAATTTCGACTCCGGAGCTAGGAACACGACTCACTCCATAACTCCCTTTTATATTAACTTATAATTTTCTAACTTTGCCAGATATTAGAGATTTATATACCAAACAATCGTACGAAAGAGAATTTTTAAACACGAATTCGGGAGCACATAAAGGGCCAAAATAGATTTTGTTAATTAACCGGAAGGAAGCTCTTTAAGCTGTATATTCGTGGAAGCAACGTGTGAGTCGTGGTGTGGTTTTTAACTCTAAGAGTAAAGAAGTTTGTTGACTCGGTATTCAGGGGTTCGGTCCTGGTCACAGATTAATTTTTAATTTTTTTTTCTATTTACTTTATTTTATTTTTTAAAATTTATTTTTCGATATTTCAGCGTGAATAAAGTGTTATATATATAAAAATAATTATTTTTCTTTGGGAAAAAGGGATTAATAGCAGAAAAACGGATAAATTTCGACTCCGGAGCTAGGCACACGACTCACTCCATAACTCCCTTTTATATTAACTTATAATTTTCTAACTTTGCCAGATAATAGAGATATATATACCAAACAATCGTACAATAGAGAATTTTTATACACGAATTAGGGAGCACATAAAGGGCAAAAATAGATTTTGTTAGTTAACCGGAAGGAAGCTCTTTAAGCTGTATATTCGTGGAAGCAACGTGTGAGTCGTGGTGTTTTTTTTAACTCTAAGAGTAAGGAACTTTGTTGACTCTGTGGTCAGGGGTTCGGTCCTGGTCACAGATAAATTTTTAATTTTTTTTTTTTTTTTTACTTTATTTTATTTTTTATAATTTATTTTTCGATATTTCAGCGTGAATGAAGTGTTATATACATAAAAATAATTCTTTTTCTTTGGGAAAAAGGGATTAATAGAAGAAAAACGGTTAAATTTCGACTCCGGAGCAAGGCACACTACTCACTCCATAACTCCTTTTAATATTAACTTATAATTTTAAAACTCTGCCAGAAATTAGAGCTTTATATGCCAAATAATCGTACCAAAGAGAATTTTTATACACTAATTAGGGGGCACATAAAGGGCCAGAATATGTTTTGTTAATTAGCCGGAAGGAAGCTCTTTAAGCTGTATATTCGTGGAAGCAATGTGTGAGTCGTGGTGTGGTTGTTAACGCTAAGAGTAAAGATGTTTGTTGACTCGGCGGTCAGGTGTTCGGTCCTGGTCACAGATAAATTTTTAATTTTTTTTCTATTTACTTTATTTTATTTTTTATAATTTATTTTTCGATATTTCAGCGTGAATAAAGTGTTATATATATAAAAATAATTCTTTTTCTTTGGGAAAAATTGATCAATATCAGAAAAACGGATAAATTTCGACTCCGGAGCTAGGCACACGACTCACTCCATAACTCCCCTTAATATTAACTTATAATTTTCTAGCTCTGCCAGAAATTAGAGCTTTATATGCCAAATAATTGTACCTAAGAGAATTTTTATACACTAATTAGGGGGCACATAAAGGGCCAAAATAGATTTTGTTAAATATCCGGAAGGAAGTTCTTTAAGCTGTATATTCGTGGAAGCAACGTGTGAGTCGTGGTGTGGTTGTTGACGCTAAGGGTAAAGAAGTTTTTTGACTCGGCGGTCAGGTGGTCGGTCCTGGTCACAGATTAATTTTAATTTTTTTTTCTATTTACTTTAATTTATTTTTTAAAATATATTTTTCGATATTTCAGCGTGAATAAAGTGTTATATATATAAAAATAATTATTTTTCTTTGGGGAAAAAGGGATTAATAGCTGAAAAACAGATAAATTTCGACTCCGGAACTACGTACACGACTCACTCAATAACTCCCTTTAATATTAACTTATAATTTTCTAACTCTGCCAGAAATTAGAGCTTAATATACCAAATAATCGTACCAAAGAGAATTTTTATACACTAATTAGGGTTCTCATAAAGGGCCAAAATAGATTTTGTTAATTAACCGGAAGGAAGCTCTTTTAGCTGTATATTCGTGGAAGCAACGTGTGAGTCGTGGTGTGGTTTTTAACTCTAAGAGTAAGGAACTTTGTTGACTCGGTGGTCAGGGGTTCGGTCCTAGTCACAGATAAATTTTAATTTTTTTTTTTTACTTTATTTTATTTTTTATAATTTCTTTTTCGATATTTCAGCGTGAATGAAGTGTTATATACATAAAAATAATTCTTTTTCTTTGGGAAAAAGGGATTAATAGAAGAAAAACGGTTAAATTTCGACTCCGGAGCAAGGCACACTACTCACTCCATAACTCCCTTTAATATTAACTTATAATTTTAAAACTCTGCCAGAAATTAGAGCTTTATATGCCAAATAATCGTACCAAAGAGAATTTTTATACACTAATTAGGGGGCACATAAAGGGCCAGAATATATTTTGTTAATTAACCGGAAGGAAGCTCTATAAGCTGTATATTCGTGGAAGCAACGTGTGAGTCGTGGTGTGGTTGTTAACGCTAAGAGTAAAGAAGTTTGTTGACTCGGCGGTCAGGTGTTCGGTCCTGGTCACTGATTAATTTTTAATTTTTTTTCTATTTACTTTATTTTATTTTTTATAATTTATTTTTCGATATTTCAGCGAGAATAAAGTGTTATATATATAAAAATAATTCTTTTTCTTTGGGAAAAAGGGATTAATAGCAGAAAAACGGATAAATTTCGACTCCTGAGCTAGGCACACGACCCACTCCATTACTCCCTTTAATATTAACTTATAATTTTCAAGCTCTGCCAGAAATTAGAGCTTTATATGCCAAATAATCGTACCAAAGAGAATTTTTAGTGGCACATAAAGGGCCAAAATAGATTTTGTTAATTATCCGGAAGGAAGTTCTTTAAGCTGTATATTCGTTGAAGCAACGTGTGAGTCGTGTTGCGGTTGTTAACGCTAAGGGTAAAGAAGTTTGTTGACTCGGCGGTCAGGTTTTCGATATTTCAGCGTGAATAAAGTGTTATATATATAAAAATAATTCTTTTTCTTTGAGAAAAAGGGATCAATAGCAGAAAAACGGATAAATTTCGACTCCGGAGCTAGGCACACGACTCACTCAATAACTCCCTTTAATATTAACTTATAATTTTCTAGCTCTGCCAGAAATTAGAGCTTTATATGCCAAATAATCGTACCTAAGAGAATTTTTATACACTAATTAGGGGGCACATAAAGGGCCAAAATAGATTTTGTTAATTATCCGGAAGGAAGCTCTTTAAGCTGTATATTCGTGGAAGCAACGTGTGAGTCGTGGTGTGGTTGTTAACGCTAAGGGTAACGAAGTTTGTTGACTCGGCGGTCAGGTGTTCGGTCCTGGTCACAGATTAATTTTAATTTTTTTTTTCTAATTACTTTAATTTATTTTTTAAAATATATTTTTCGATATTCCAGCGTGAATAAAGTGTTATATATGTAAAAATAATTATTTTTCTTTGGGGAAAAAGGGATTAATAGCTGAAAAACAGATAAATTTCGACTCCGGAGCTACGTACACGACTCACTCAATAACTCCCTTTAATATTAACTTATAATTTTCTAACTCTGCCAGAAATTAGAGCTTAACATACCAAATAATCCTACCAAAGAGAATTTTTATACACTAATTAGGGGGCTCATAAAGGGCCAAAATAGATTTTGTTAATTAACCGGAAGGAAGCTCTTTAAGCTGTATATTCGTGGAAGCAACGTGTGAGTCGTGGTGCGGTTGTTAACGCTAAGAGTAAAGAAGTTTGTTGATTCGGCGGTAAGGTGTTCGGTCCTGGTCACTGATTAATTTTTAAGTCTTTTTCTATTTACTTTAATTTATTTTTTAAAATTTATTTTTCGATATTTCAGCGTGAATAAAGTGTTATATATATAAAAATAATTATTTTTCTTTGGGAAAAAGGGATTAATAGCAGAAAAACGGATAAATTTCGACTCCTGAGCTAGTCACACGACTCATTCCATTACTCCCTTTAATATTAACTTATAATTTTCAAACTCTGCCAGAAATTAGAGCTTTTTATACCAAATAATCGTACCAAAGAGAATTTTTATACACTAATTAGGGGGCTCATAAAGGGTCAAAATAGATTTTGTTAATTAACCGGAAGGAAGCTCTTTTAAGCTGTATATTCGTGGAAGCAACGTGTGAGTCGTGGTGTGGTTTTTAACTCTAAGAGTAAGGAACTTTGTTGACTCGGTGGTCAGGGGTTCGGTCCTGGTCACAGATAAATTTTTAAATTTTTTTTTTAGTTTATTTTATTTTTTACAATTTATTTTTCGATATTTCAGTGTGAATGAAGTGTTATATACATAAAAACAATTCTTTTTCTTTGGGAAAAAGGGATTAATAGAAGAAAAACGGTTAAATTTCGACTCCGGAGCTAGGCACACTACTCACTCCATAACTCCCTTTAATATTAACTTATAATTTTCAAACTCTGCCAGAAATTAGAGCTTAATATACCAAATAATCGTACCAAAGAGAATTTTTATACACTAATTAGGGGGCTCATAAAGGGCCAAAATAGATTTTGTTAATTAACCGGAAGGAAGCTCTTTAAGCTGTATATTCGTGGAAGCAACGTGTGAGTCGTGGTGTGGTTGTTAACGCTAAGAGTAAAGAAGTTTGTTGACTCGGCGGTAAGGTGTTCGGTCCTGGACACTGAATAATTTTTAAGTTTTTTTCTAATTACTTTATTTATTTTTTTATAATTTATTTTTCGATATTTCAGCGTGAATAAAGTGTTATATATATAAAAATAATTCTTTTTCTTTGGGAAAAAGTGATTAATATCAGAAAAACGGATAAATTTCGACTCCGGAGCTAGGCACACGACTCACTCCATAACTCCCTTTAATATTAACTTATAATTTTCTAGCTCTGCCAGAAATTAGAGCTTTATATGCCAAATAATCGTACCTAAGAGAATTAAATACATTTGAATTATTTTTAAATTATTTTTACAATATATTCGACAGTTTATCAAGCGTAAGATCTCCTACGAGTAGAATCATGCGTCTTTATTTGTTAAAGTACGCATAATGGAATAATAATGAAAAAAAATAAAAAATAAAATAAAATGGCGGGGTGGGGTTCGAATTTCGAAGTCGTCTAACTCCCTTTAATATCAAGTTATAATTTTCAAACTCGGACCCTAAGTAGGGGTCTATGGTCCGAACATGTTTACAGAAGGAAATTTTTATAGGTGAATTAGGGGGTGCAGGGGGCCCCTCAAAGTTCTATTGCATAGCTGACCGTGAGAGGACGTTTAAAGCGAAATTGTGGCAGGCTTCTCGTGTTCGAGTGGCATGGTAGTCAAGACACCGGACTAGTAGCTGACGGCTGGGGTGAGGGGGCCCAGGTTCGAATCCCAGCTTCAGCAACTTTTCAAAAAAATTTCTTTTATTTTCTTCTTCCGCTTATTTTGCATTATATTATTTTTTAAATGAGTTTTTCTATATTTTGGAGGGTCTTACATATAGAAAATAATTTTTTTAAAATGGGAAAATATCAAATAATGGGTAAAAGCTGAAAAAATCCAGGAAAATTGATTTATTTCCATTGTTTTAAATTATTTTTACAATATATTCGACAGTTTAGCAAGCGTAACATCTCCTACGAGTAGAATCATGCATCTTTCTTTGTTAAAGAACGCATAATGGAATAATAATGAAAAAAAAAATAAAATAAAATGGCGGGGTGGGGTTCGAATTTCGAAGTCGTCTAACCCCCTTTAATATCAAGTTATAATTTTCAACCTCGGACCCTATGTAGGGGTCTATGGTAGGAACATGTTTACTGAAGGAAATTTTTATAGGAGAATTAGGGGGTGCAGGGGGCCCCTCAAAGGTGTATTGCAAACCTGACCGTGAGAGGACTTTTAAAGCGAAATTGTGGCAGGCTTCTCGTGTTCGAGTGGCATGGTATTCAAGACGCCGGACTAGTAGCTGACGGCTGCGGTGAGGGGGCCCAGGTTCGAACCCCAGCTTCAGCAACCATTCAAAAAAATTTGTTTTTTTTTCTTCTTCCGCTTATTTTGCATTATATTATTTTTTAAATGAGTTTTTCTATATTTTAGAGGGTCTTACATATAGAAAATAATTTTTTTAAAATGGGAAAATATCAAATAATAGGTAAAAACTGAAAAAATCCAGGAAAATTTATTTATTTCCATTGTTTTAAATTATTTTTACAATATATTCGACAGTTTATCAAGCGTAATATCTCCTACGAGTAGAATCATGCATCTTTCTTTGTTAAAGAACGCATAATGGAATAATAATGAAAAAAAATAAAAAATAAAATAAAATGGCCGGGTGGGGTTCGAATTTCGAAGTCGTCTAACTCCCTTTAATATCAAGTTATAATTTTCAAACTCGGACCCTAAGTAGGGGTCTATGGTCCGAACATGTTTACTGAAGGAAATTTTTATAGGTGAATTAGGGGGCGCAGGGGGCCCTCAAAGGTCTATTGCATAGCTGACCGTGAGAGGACTTTTAAAGCGAAATTGTGGCAGGCTTCTCGTGTTCGAGTGGCATGGTAGTCAAGACACCGGACTAGTAGCTGACGGCTGGGGTGAGGGGACCCAGGTTCGAATCCCAGCTTCAGCAACTTTTCAAAAAAATTTCTTTTTTTTTTCTTCTTCCGCGTATTTTGTATTATATTATTTTTTAAATGAGTTTTTCTATATTTTGGAAGGTCTTACATATAGAAAATAATTTTTTTAAAATGGGAAAATATCAAATAATGGGTAAAATTTAAAAAAATCCAGGAAAATTGATTTATTTCCATTGTTTTAAATTATTTTTGCAATATATTCGACAGTTTATCAAGCGTAAGATCTCCTACGAGTATAATCATGCATCTTTCTTTGTTAAAGAACGCATAATGGAATAATAATGAAAAAAAAATAAAAAAATAAAATAAAATGGCGGGGTGGGGTTCGAATTTCGAAGTCGTCTAACTCCCTTTAATATCAAGTTATAATTTTCAAACTCGGTCCTTAAGTAGGGGTCTATAGTCCGAACATGTTTACTGAAGGAAATTTTTATAGGTGAATTAGGGGGTGCAGGGGGCCCCTCAAAGGTCTATTGCATAGCTAACCGTGAGAGGACTTTTAAAGCGAAATTGTGGCAGGCTTCTCGTGTTCGTCTGGCATGGTAGTCAAGACACAGGACTAGTAGCTGACGGCTGGGGTGAGAGTACCTAGGTTCGAAACCCAGCTTCAGCAACTTTTCAAAAAAAATTCTTTTTTTTTCTTCTTCCGCTTATTTTGCATTATATTATTTTTTAAATGAGTTTTTCTATATTTTGGCGGATCTTACATATAGAAAATAATTTTTTTAAAATGGGAAAATATCAAATAATGGGTAAAAACTGAAAAAATCCAGGAAAATTGATTTATTTCCATTGTTTTAAATTATTTTTACAATATATTAGACAGTTTATCAAGCGTAAGGTCTCCTACGAGTAGAATCATGCGCCTTTCTTTGTTAAAGAATGCATAATGGAATAATAATGAAAAAAAATGGCGGGGTGGGGTTCGAATTTCGAAGTCGTCTAATTCCCTTTAATATTAAGTTGTAATTTTCAAACTCGGACCCTAAGTAGGGGTCTTTGGTCCAAACATGTTTACTGAAGGAAATTTTTATAGGTGAATTAGGGGATGCAGGGGGCCCCTCAAAGGTCTAATGCATAGCTGACCGTGAGAGGACTTTTAAAGCAAAATTGTGGCAGGCTTCTCGTGTTCGAGTGGCATGGTAGTCAAGACACCGGACTAGTAGCTGACGGCTGGGGAGAGGGGACGCAGGTTCGAATCCCAGCTTCAGCAAATTTTCAAAAAAATTTCTTTTTTTTTCTTCTTCCGCTTATTTTGCATTATATTATTTTTTAAATCAGTTTTTCTATATTTTGGAGGGTCTTACATATAGAAAATAATTTTTTTAAATTGGGAAAATATCAAATAATGGGTAAAAACTGAAAAAGTCCAGGAAAATTGATTTATTTCCATTGTTTTAAATTATTTTTACAATATATTCGACAGTTTATCAAGCGTAAGATCTCCTACGAGTAGAATCATGCGTCTTTCTTTGTTAAAGTACGCATAATGGAATAATAATGAAAAAAAATAAAAAATAAAATTAAATGGCGGGGTGGGGTTCGAATTTCGAAGTCGTCTAACTCCCTTTAATATCAAGTTATAATTTTCAAACTCGGACCCTAAGTAGGGGTCTATGGTCCGAACATTTTTGCTGAAGGAAATTTTTATAGGTGAATTAGGGGGTGCAGGGGGCCCCTCAAAGTTCTATTGCATAGCTGACCGTGAGAGGACTTTTAAAGCGAAATTGTGGCAGGCTTCTCGTGTTCGAGTGGCATGGTAGTCAAGACACCGGAATAGTAGCTGACGGCTGGGGTGAGGGGGCCCGGGTTCGAATCCCAGCTTCAGCAACTTTTCAAAAAAATTTCTTTTTTTTTCCTCTTCCGCTTATTTTGCATTATATTATTCTTTAAATGAGTTTTTCTATATTTTGGAGGGTCTTACATATAGAAAATATTTTTTTTAAAATGGGAAAATATCAAATAATGCGTAAAAACTGAAAAAATCCAGGAAAAAAAATTTATTTCCATTGTTTTAAATTATTTTTACAATATATTCGACAGTTTATCAAGCGTAAGATCTCCTACGAGTAGAATCATGCATCTTTCTTTGTTAAAGAACGCATAATGGAATAATAATGAAAAAAAATGAAAAAATAAAATAAAATGGCGGGGTGGGGTTCGAATTTCGAAGTCGTCTAACTCCCTTTAATATCAAGTTATAATTTTCAAACTCGGACCCTAAGTAGGGGTCTATGGTCCGAACATGTTTACTGAAGGAAATTTTTATAGGTGAATTAGGGGGTACAGGGGGCTCCTCAAAGGTCTACAGCATAGCTGACCGTGAGAGGACTTTTAAAGCGAAATTGTGGCAGGCTTCTCGTGTTCGAGTGGCATGGTAGTCAAGACAACGGACTAGTAGATGACGGCTGGGGTGAGGGGACCCAGGTTCGAATCCCAGCTTCAGCAACTTTTCAAAAAAATTTCTTTTTTTTCTTCTTCCGCTTATTTTGCATTATATTATTTTTTAAATGAGTTTTTCTATATTTTGGAGGGTCTTACATACAGAAAATAATTATTTTTAAATGGGAAACTATCAAATAATGGGTAAAAACTGAAAAAATCCAGGAAAATTGATTTATTTCTATTGTTTTAAATTATTCTTACAATATATTCGACAGTTTATCAAGCGTAAGATCTCCTACGAGTAGAATCATGCATCTTTCTTTGTTAAAGAACGCATAATGGAATAATAATGAAAAAAAAATAAAAAAATAAAATAAAATGGCGGGGTGGGGTTCGAATTTCGAAGTCGTCTAACTCCCTTTAATATCAAGTTATAATTTTCAAACTCGGTCCTTAAGTAGGGGTCTATAGTCCGAACATGTTTACTGAAGGAAATTTTTATAGGTGAATTAGGGGGTGCAGGGGGCCCCTCAAAGGTCTATTGCATAGCTAACCGTGAGAGGACTTTTAAAGCGAAATTGTGGCAGGCTTCTCGTGTTCGTCTGGCATGGTAGTCAAGACACAGGACTAGAAGCTGACGGCTGGGGTGAGAGTACCTAGGTTCGAAACCCAGCTTCAGCAACTTTTCAAAAAAAATTCTTTTTTTTTCTTCTTCCGCTTATTTTGCATTATATTATTTTTTAAATGAGTTTTTCTATATTTTGGCGGATCTTACATATAGAAAATAATTTTTTTAAAATGGGAAAATATCAAATAATGGGTAAAAACTGAAAAAATCCAGGAAAATTGATTTATTTCCATTGTTTTAAATTATTTTTACAATATATTCGACAGTTTATCAAGCGTAAGGTCTCCTACGAGTAGAATCATGCGCCTTTCTTTGTTAAAGAATGCATAATGGAATAATAATGAAAAAAAAATGGCGGGGTGGGGTTCGAATTTCGAAGTCGTCTAATTCCCTTTAATATGAAGTTGTAATTTTCAAACTCGGACCCTAAGTAGGGGTCTTTGGTACAAACATGTTTACTGAAGGAAATTTTTATAGGTGAATTAGGGGATGCAGGGGGCCCCTCAAAGGTCTAATGCATAGCTGACCGTGAGAGGACTTTTAAAGCAAAATTGTGGCAGGCTTCTCGTGTTCGAGTGGCATGGTAGTCAAGACACCGGACTAGTAGCTGACGGCTGGGGAGAGGGGACGCAGGTTCGAATCCCAGCTTCAGCAAATTTTCAAAAAAATTTCTTTTTTTTTCTTCTTCCGCTTATTTTGCATTATATTATTTTTTAAATCAGTTTTTCTATATTTTGGAGGGTCTTACATATAGAAAATAATTTTTTTAAATTGGGAAAATATCAAATAATGGGTAAAAACTGAAAAAGTCCAGGAAAATTGATTTATTTCCATTGTTTTAAATTATTTTTACAATATATTCGACAGTTTATCAAGCGTAAGATCTCCTACGAGTAGAATCATGCGTCTTTCTTTGTTAAAGTACGCATAATGGAATAATAATGAAAAAAAATAAAAAATAAAATTAAATGGCGGGGTGGGGTTCGAATTTCGAAGTCGTCTAACTCCCTTTAATATCAAGTTATAATTTTCAAACTCGGACCCTAAGTAGGGGTCTATGGTCCGAACATTTTTGCTGAAGGAAATTTTTATAGGTGAATTAGGGGGTGCAGGGGGCCCCTCAAAGTTCTATTGCATAGCTGACCGTGAGAGGACTTTTAAAGCGAAATTGTGGCAGGCTTCTCGTGTTCGAGTGGCATGGTAGTCAAGACACCGGAATAGTAGCTGACGGCTGGGGTGAGGGGGCCCGGGTTCGAATCCCAGCTTCAGCAACTTTTCAAAAAAATTTCTTTTTTTTTCCTCTTCCGCTTATTTTGCATTATATTATTCTTTAAATGAGTTTTTCTATATTTTGGAGGGTCTTACATATAGAAAATATTTTTTTTAAAATGGGAAAATATCAAATAATGCGTAAAAACTGAAAAAATCCAGGAAAAAAAATTTATTTCCATTGTTTTAAATTATTTTTACAATATATTCGACAGTTTATCAAGCGTAAGATCTCCTACGAGTAGAATCATGCATCTTTCTTTGTTAAAGAACGCATAATGGAATAATAATGAAAAAAAATGAAAAAATAAAATAAAATGGCGGGGTGGGGTTCGAATTTCGAAGTCGTCTAACTCCCTTTAATATCAAGTTATAATTTTCAAACTCGGACCCTAAGTAGGGGTCTATGGTCCGAACATGTTTACTGAAGTAAATTTTTATAGGTGAATTAGGGGGTACAGGGGGCTCCTCAAAGGTCTACAGCATAGCTGACCGTGAGAGGACTTTTAAAGCGAAATTGTGGCAGGCTTCTCGTGTTCGAGTGGCATGGTAGTCAAGACAACGGACTAGTAGATGACGGCTGGGGTGAGGGGACCCAGGTTCGAATCCCAGCTTCAGCAACTTTTCAAAAAAATTTCTTTTTTTTCTTCTTCCGCTTATTTTGCATTATATTATTTTTTAAATGAGTTTTTCTATATTTTGGAGGGTCTTACATACAGAAAATAATTATTTTTAAATGGGAAACTATCAAATAATGGGTAAAAACTGAAAAAATCCAGGAAAATTGATTTATTTCTATTGTTTTAAATTATTCTTACAATATATTCGACAGTTTATCAAGCGTAAGATCTCCTACGAGTAGAATCATGCATCTTTCTTTGTTAAATAACGCATAATGGAATAATAATGAAAAAAAAAATAAAAAAAAAAATAAAATGGCGGGGTGGGGTTCGAATTTCGAAGTCGTCTAACTCCCTTTAATATCAAGTTATAATTTTCAAACTCGGACCCTAAGTAGGGGTCTATGGTCCGAACATATTTACTGAAGGAAATTTTTAAAGGTGAATTAGGGGGTGCAGGGGGCCCCTCAAAGGTCTATTGCATAGCTGACCGTGAGAGGACTTTTAAAGCGAAATTGTGGCAGGCTTCTCGTGTTCGAGTGGCATGGTAGTCAAGACACCGGACTAGTAGCTGACGGCTGGGGTGAGGGGGCCCGGGTTCAAATCACAGCTTCAGCAACTTTTCAAAAAAATTTCTTTTTTTTTCTTCTTCCGCTTATTTTGCATTATAATATTTTTTAAATGAGTTTTTCTATATTTTGGAGGGTCTTACATATAGAAAATAATTTTTTTAAATTGGGAAAATATCAAATAATGGGTAAAAACTGAAAAAGTCCAGGAAAATTGATTTATTTCCATTGTTTTAAATTATTTTTATAATATATTCGACAGTTTATCAAGCGTAAGATCTCCTACGAGTAGAATCATGCGTCTTTCTTTGTTAAAGTACGCATAATGGAATAATAATGAAAAAAAATAAAAAATAAAATTAAATGGCGGGGTGGGGTTCGAATTTCGAAGTCGTCTAACTCCCTTTAATATCAAGTTATAATTTTCAAACTCGGACCCTAAGTAGGGGTCTATGGTCCGAACATGTTTGCTGAAGGAAATTTTTATAGGTGAATTAGGGGGTGCAGGGGGCCCCTCAAAGTTCTATTGCATAGCTGACCGTGAGAGGACTTTTAAAGCGAAATTGTGGCAGGCTTCTCGTGTTCGAGTGGCATGGTATTCAAGACGCCGGACTAGTAGCTGACGGCTGCGGTGAGGGGGCCCAGGTTCGAACCCCAGCTTCAGCAACCATTCAAAAAAATTTGTTTTTTTTTCTTCTTCCGCTTATTTTGCATTATATTATTTTTTAAATGAGTTTTTCTATATTTTAGAGGGTCTTACATATAGAAAATAATTTTTTTAAAATGGGAAAATATCAAATAATAGGTAAAAACTGAAAAAATCCAGGAAAATTTATTTATTTCCATTGTTTTAAATTATTTTTACAATATATTCGACAGTTTATCAAGCGTAATATCTCCTACGAGTAGAATCATGCATCTTTCTTTGTTAAAGAACGCATAATGGAATAATAATGAAAAAAAATAAAAAATAAAATAAAATGGCCGGGTGGGGTTCGAATTTCGAAGTCGTCTAACTCCCTTTAATATCAAGTTATAATTTTCAAACTCGGACCCTAAGTAGGGGTCTATGGTCCGAACATGTTTACTGAAGGAAATTTTTATAGGTGAATTAGGGGGTGCAGGGGGCCCTCAAAGGTCTATTGCATAGCTGACCGTGAGAGGACTTTTAAAGCGAAATTGTGGCAGGCTTCTCGTGTTCGAGTGGCATGGTAGTCAAGACACCGGACTAGTAGCTGACGGCTGGGGTGAGGGGACCCAGGTTCGAATCCCAGCTTCAGCAACTTTTCAAAAAAATTTCTTTTTTTTTCTTCTTCCGCGTATTTTGTATTATATTATTTTTTAAATGAGTTTTTCTATATTTTGGAAGGTCTTACATATAGAAAATAATTTTTTTAAAATGGGAAAATATCAAATAATGGGTAAAATTTAAAAAAATCCAGGAAAATTGATTTATTTCCATTGTTTTAAATTATTTTTGCAATATATTCGACAGTTTATCAAGCGTAAGATCTCCTACGAGTATAATCATGCATCTTTCTTTGTTAAAGAACGCATAATGGAATAATAATGAAAAAAAAATAAAAAAATAAAATAAAATGGCGGGGTGGGGTTCGAATTTCGAAGTCGTCTAACTCCCTTTAATATCAAGTTATAATTTTCAAACTCGGTCCTTAAGTAGGGGTCTATAGTCCGAACATGTTTACTGAAGGAAATTTTTATAGGTGAATTAGGGGGTGCAGGGGGCCCCTCAAAGGTCTATTGCATAGCTAACCGTGAGAGGACTTTTAAAGCGAAATTGTGGCAGGCTTCTCGTGTTCGTCTGGCATGGTAGTCAAGACACAGGACTAGTAGCTGACGGCTGGGGTGAGAGTACCTAGGTTCGAAACCCAGCTTCAGCAACTTTTCAAAAAAAATTCTTTTTTTTTCTTCTTCCGCTTATTTTGCATTATATTATTTTTTAAATGAGTTTTTCTATATTTTGGCGGATCTTACATATAGAAAATAATTTTTTTAAAATGGGAAAATATCAAATAATGGGTAAAAACTGAAAAAATCCAGGAAAATTGATTTATTTCCATTGTTTTAAATTATTTTTACAATATATTAGACAGTTTATCAAGCGTAAGGTCTCCTACGAGTAGAATCATGCGCCTTTCTTTGTTAAAGAATGCATAATGGAATAATAATGAAAAAAAATGGCGGGGTGGGGTTCGAATTTCGAAGTCGTCTAATTCCCTTTAATATGAAGTTGTAATTTTCAAACTCGGACCCTAAGTAGGGGTCTTTGGTCCAAACATGTTTACTGAAGGAAATTTTTATAGGTGAATTAGGGGATGCAGGGGGCCCCTCAAAGGTCTAATGCATAGCTGACCGTGAGAGGACTTTTAAAGCAAAATTGTGGCAGGCTTCTCGTGTTCGAGTGGCATGGTAGTCAAGACACCGGACTAGTAGCTGACGGCTGGGGAGAGGGGACGCAGGTTCGAATCCCAGCTTCAGCAAATTTTCAAAAAAATTTCTTTTTTTTTCTTCTTCCGCTTATTTTGCATTATATTATTTTTTAAATCAGTTTTTCTATATTTTGGAGGGTCTTACATATAGAAAATAATTTTTTTAAATTGGGAAAATATCAAATAATGGGTAAAAACTGAAAAAGTCCAGGAAAATTGATTTATTTCCATTGTTTTAAATTATTTTTACAATATATTCGACAGTTTATCAAGCGTAAGATCTCCTACGAGTAGAATCATGCGTCTTTCTTTGTTAAAGTACGCATAATGGAATAATAATGAAAAAAAATAAAAAATAAAATTAAATGGCGGGGTGGGGTTCGAATTTCGAAGTCGTCTAACTCCCTTTAATATCAAGTTATAATTTTCAAACTCGGACCCTAAGTAGGGGTCTATGGTCCGAACATGTTTACTGAAGGAAATTTTTATAGGTGAATTAGGGGGTACAGGGGGCTCCTCAAAGGTCTACAGCATAGCTGACCGTGAGAGGACTTTTAAAGCGAAATTGTGGCAGGCTTCTCGTGTTCGAGTGGCATGGTAGTCAAGACAACGGACTAGTAGATGACGGCTGGGGTGAGGGGACCCAGGTTCGAATCCCAGCTTCAGCAACTTTTCAAAAAAATTTCTTTTTTTTCTTCTTCCGCTTATTTTGCATTATATTATTTTTTAAATGAGTTTTTCTATATTTTGGAGGGTCTTACATACAGAAAATAATTATTTTTAAATGGGAAACTATCAAATAATGGGTAAAAACTGAAAAAATCCAGGAAAATTGATTTATTTCTATTGTTTTAAATTATTCTTACAATATATTCGACAGTTTATCAAGCGTAAGATCTCCTACGAGTAGAATCATGCATCTTTCTTTGTTAAAGAACGCATAATGGAATAATAATGAAAAAAAAATAAAAAAATAAAATAAAATGGCGGGGTGGGGTTCGAATTTCGAAGTCGTCTAACTCCCTTTAATATCAAGTTATAATTTTCAAACTCGGTCCTTAAGTAGGGGTCTATAGTCCGAACATGTTTACTGAAGGAAATTTTTATAGGTGAATTAGGGGGTGCAGGGGGCCCCTCAAAGGTCTATTGCATAGCTAACCGTGAGAGGACTTTTAAAGCGAAATTGTGGCAGGCTTCTCGTGTTCGTCTGGCATGGTAGTCAAGACACAGGACTAGTAGCTGACGGCTGGAGTGAGAGTACCTAGGTTCGAAACCCAGCTTCAGCAACTTTTCAAAAAAAATTCTTTTTTTTTTCTTCTTCCGCTTATTTTGCATTATATTATTTTTTAAATGAGTTTTTCTATATTTTGGCGGATCTTACATATAGAAAATAATTTTTTTAAAATGGGAAAATATCAAATAATGGGTAAAAACTGAAAAAATCCAGGAAAATTGATTTATTTCCATTGTTTTAAATTATTTTTACAATATATTCGACAGTTTATCAAGCGTAAGGTCTCCTACGAGTAGAATCATGCGCCTTTCTTTGTTAAAGAATGCATAATGGAATAATAATGAAAAAAAATGGCGGGGTGGGGTTCGAATTTCGAAGTCGTCTAATTCCCTTTAATATGAAGTTGTAATTTTCAAACTCGGACCCTAAGTAGGGGTCTTTGGTACAAACATGTTTACTGAAGGAAATTTTTATAGGTGAATTAGGGGATGCAGGGGGCCCCTCAAAGGTCTAATGCATAGCTGACCGTGAGAGGACTTTTAAAGCGAAATTGTGGCAGGCTTCTCGTGTTCGAGTGGCATGGTAGTCAAGACACCGGACTAGTAGCTGACGGCTGGGGTGAGGGGGCCCGGGTTCAAATCACAGCTTCAGCAACTTTTCAAAAAAATTTCTTTTTTTTTCTTCTTCCGCTTATTTTGCATTATAATATTTTTTAAATGAGTTTTTCTATATTTTGGAGGGTCTTACATATAGAAAATAATTTTTTTAAATTGGGAAAATATCAAATAATGGGTAAAAACTGAAAAAGTCCAGGAAAATTGATTTATTTCCATTGTTTTAAATTATTTTTACAATATATTCGACAGTTTATCAAGCGTAAGATCTCCTACGAGTAGAATCATGCGTCTTTCTTTGTTAAAGTACGCATAATGGAATAATAATGAAAAAAAATAAAAAATAAAATTAAATGGCGGGGTGGGGTTCGAATTTCGAAGTCGTCTAACTCCCTTTAATATCAAGTTATAATTTTCAAACTCGGACCCTAAGTAGGGGTCTATGGTCCGAACATGTTTGCTGAAGGAAATTTTTATAGGTGAATTAGGGGGTGCAGGGGGCCCCTCAAAGTTCTATTGCATAGCTGACCGTGAGAGGACTTTTAAAGCGAAATTGTGGCAGGCTTCTCGTGTTCGAGTGGCATGGTAGTCAAGACACCGGAATAGTAGCTGACGGCTGGGGTGAGGGGGCCCGGGTTCGAATCCCAGCTTCAGCAACTTTTCAAAAAAATTTTTTTTTTTCCTCTTCCGCTTATTTTGCATTATATTATTTTTTAAATGAGTTTTTCTATATTTTGGAGGGTCTTACATATAGAAAATATTTTTTTTAAAATGGGAAAATATCAAATAATGCGTAAAAACTGAAAAAATCCAGGAAAAAAAATTTATTTCCATTGTTTTAAATTATTTTTACAATATATTCGACAGTTTATCAAGCGTAAGATCTCCTACGAGTAGAATCATGCATCTTTCTTTGTTAAAGAACGCATAATGGAATAATAATGAAAAAAAATGAAAAAATAAAATAAAATGGCGGGGTGGGGTTCGAATTTCGAAGTCGTCTAACTCCCTTTAATATCAAGTTATAATTTTCAAACTCGGACCCTAAGTAGGGGTCTATGGTCCGAACATGTTTACTGAAGTAAATTTTTATAGGTGAATTAGGGGGTACAGGGGGCTCCTCAAAGGTCTACAGCATAGCTGACCGTGAGAGGACTTTTAAAGCGAAATTGTGGCAGGCTTCTCGTGTTCGAGTGGCATGGTAGTCAAGACAACGGACTAGTAGATGACGGCTGGGGTGAGGGGACCCAGGTTCGAATCCCAGCTTCAGCAACTTTTAGAAAAAATTTCTTTTTTTTCTTCTTCCGCTTATTTTGCATTATATTATTTTTTAAATGAGTTTTTCTATATTTTGGAGGGTCTTACATACAGAAAATAATTATTTTTAAATGGGAAACTATCAAATAATGGGTAAAAACTGAAAAAATCCAGGAAAATTGATTTATTTCCATTGTTTTAAATTATTCTTACAATATATTCGACAGTTTATCAAGCGTAAGATCTCCTACGAGTAGAATCATGCATCTTTCTTTGTTAAAGAACGCATAATGGAATAATAATGAAAAAAATGAAAAAATAAAATAAAATAGCGGGGTGGGGTTCGAATTTCGAAGTCGTCTAACTCCCTTTAATATCAAGTTATAATTTTCAAACTCGGACCCTAAGTAGGGGTCTATGGTCCGAACATATTTACTGAAGGAAATTTTTAAAGGTGAATTAGGGGGTGCAGGGGGCCCCTCAAAGGTCTATTGCATAGCTGACCGTGAGAGGACTTTTAAAGCGAAATTGTGGCAGGCTTCTCGTGTTCGAGTGGCATGGTAGTCAAGACACCGGACTAGTAGCTGACGGCTGGGGTGAGGGGGCCCGGGTTCAAATCACAGCTTCAGCAACTTTTCAAAAAAATTTCTTTTTTTTTCTTCTTCCGCTTATTTTGCATTATAATATTTTTTAAATGAGTTTTTCTATATTTTGGAGGGTCTTACATATAGAAAATAATTTTTTTAAAATAGGAAAATATCAAATAATGGGTAAAAACTGAAAAAATCCAGGAAAATTGATTTATTTCCATTGTTTTAAATTATTTTTACAATATATTCGACAGTTTATCAAGCGTAATATCTCCTACGAGTAGAATCATGCATCTTTCTTTGTTAAAGTACGCATAATGGAATAATAATGAAAAAAAATAAAAAATAAAATTAAATGGCGGGGTGGGGTTCGAATTTCGAAGTCGTCTAACTCCCTTTAATATCAAGTTATAATTTTCAAACTCGGACCCTAAGTAGGGGTCTATGGTCCGAACATGTTCACTGAAGGAAATTTTTATAGGTGAATTAGGGGGTGCAGGGGGCCCCTCAAAGTTCTATTGCATAGCTGACCGTGAGAGGACTTTTAAAGCGAAATTGTGGCAGGCTTCTCGTGTTCGAGTGGCATGGTAGTCAAGACACCGGACTAGTAGCTGACGGCTGGGGTGAGGGGGCCCGGGTTCGAATCCCAGCTTCAGCAACTTTTCAAAAAAATTTCTTTTTTTTTCCTCTTCCGCTTATTTTGCATTATATTATTTTTTAAATGAGTTTTTCTATATTTTGGAGGGTCTTACATATAGAAAATATTTTTTTTAAAATGGGAAAATATCAAATAATGCGTAAAAACTGAAAAAATCCAGGAAAAAAAATTTATTTCCATTGTTTTAAATTATTTTTACAATATATTCGACAGTTTATCAAGCGCAAGATCTCCTACGAGTAGAATCATGCATCTTTCTTTGTAAAAGAACGCATAATGGAATAATAATGAAAAAAAATGAAAAAATAAAATAAAATGGCGGGGTGGGGTTCGAATTTCGAAGTCGTCTAACTCCCTTTAATATCAAGTTATAATTTTCAAACTCGGACCCTAAGTAGGGGTCTATAGTCCGAACATGTTTACTGAAGGAAATTTTTATAGGTGAATTAGGGGGTACAGGGGGCTCCTCAAAGGTCTACAGCATAGCTGACCGTGAGAGGACTTTTAAAGCGAAATTGTGGCAGGCTTCTCGTGTTCGAGTGGCATGGTAGTCAAGACAACGGACTAGTAGCTGACGGCTGGGGTGAGGGGGCCCGGGTTCAAATCACAGCTTCAGCAACTTTTCAAAAAAATTTCTTTTTTTTTTCTTCTTCCGCTTATTTTGCATTATAATATTTTTTAAATGAGTTTTTCTATATTTTGGAGGGTCTTACATATAGAAAATAATTTTTTTAAATTGGGAAAATATCAAATAATGGGTAAAAACTGAAAAAGTCCAGGAAAATTGATTTATTTCCATTGTTTTAAATTATTTTTACAATATATTCGACAGTTTATCAAGCGTAAGATCTCCTACGAGTAGAATCATGCGTCTTTCTTTGTTAAAGTACGCATAATGGAATAATAATGAAAAAAAATAAAAAATAAAATTAAATGGCGGGGTGGGGTTCGAATTTCGAAGTCGTCTAACTCCCTTTAATATCAAGTTATAATTTTCAAACTCGGACCCTAAGTAGGGGTCTATGGTCCGAACATGTTTGCTGAAGGAAATTTTTATAGGTGAATTAGGGGGTGCAGGGGGCCCCTCAAAGTTCTATTGCATAGCTGACCGTGAGAGGACTTTTAAAGCGAAATTGTGGCAGGCTTCTCGTGTTCGAGTGGCATGGTAGTCAAGACACCGGAATAGTAGCTGACGGCTGGGGTGAGGGGGCCCGGGTTCGAATCCCAGCTTCAGCAACTTTTCAAAAAAAATTTTTTTTTTTCCTCTTCCGCTTATTTTGCATTATATTATTTTTTAAATGAGTTTTTCTATATTTTGGAGGGTCTTACATATAGAAAATATTTTTTTTAAAATGGGAAAATATCAAATAATGCGTAAAAACTGAAAAAATCCAGGAAAAAAAATTTATTTCCATTGTTTTAAATTATTTTTACAATATATTCGACAGTTTATCAAGCGTAAGATCTCCTACGAGTAGAATCATGCATCTTTCTTTGTTAAAGAACGCATAATGGAATAATAATGAAAAAAAATGAAAAAATAAAATAAAATGGCGTTGTGGGGTTCGAATTTCGAAGTCGTCTAACTCCCTTTAATATCAAGTTATAATTTTCAAACTCGGACCCTAAGTAGGGGTCTATGGTCCGAACATGTTTACTGAAGTAAATTTTTATAGGTGAATTAGGGGGTACAGGGGGCTCCTCAAAGGTCTACAGCATAGCTGACCGTGAGAGGACTTTTAAAGCGAAATTGTGGCAGGCTTCTCGTGTTCGAGTGGCATGGTAGTCAAGACAACGGACTAGTAGATGACGGCTGGGGTGAGGGGACCCAGGTTCGAATCCCAGCTTCAGCAACTTTTCAAAAAAATTTCTTTTTTTTCTTCTTCCGCTTATTTTGCATTATATTATTTTTTAAATGAGTTTTTCTATATTTTGGAGGGTCTTACATACAGAAAATAATTATTTTTAAATGGGAAACTATCAAATAATGGGTAAAAACTGAAAAAATCCAGGAAAATTGATTTATTTCCATTGTTTTAAATTATTCTTACAATATATTCGACAGTTTATCAAGCGTAAGATCTCCTACGAGTAGAATCATGCATCTTTCTTTGTTAAATAACGCATAATGGAATAATAATGAAAAAAAAAATAAAAAATAAAATAAAATGGCGGGGTGGGGTTCGAATTTCGAAGTCGTCTAACTCCCTTTAATATCAAGTTATAAATTTCAAACTCGGACCCTAAGTAGGGGTCTATGGTCCGAACATGTTTACTGAAGGAAATTTTTATAGGTGTATTAGGGGGTGCAGGGGGCCCCTCAAAGTTCTATTGCATAGCTGACCGTGAGAGGACTTTTAAAGCGAAATTGTGGCAGGCTTCTCGTGTTCGAGTGGCATGGTAGTCAAGACACCGTACTAGTAGCTGACGGCTGGGGTGAGGGGGCCCGGGTTCGAATCCCAGCTTCAGCAACTTTTCAAAAAAATTTCTTTTTTTTTCCTCTTCCGCTTATTTTGCATTATATTATTTTTTAAATGAGTTTTTCTATATTTTGGAGGGTCTTTCATATAGAAAATATTTTTTTTAAAATGGGAAAATTTCAATTAATGCGTAAAAACTGAAAAAATCCTGGAAAAAAAATTTATTTCCATTGTTTTAAATTATTTTTACAATATATTCGACAGTTTATCAAGCGTAAGATCTCCTACGAGTAGAATCATGCATCTTTCTTTGTTAAAGAACGCATAATGGAATAATAATGAAAAAAAATGAAAAAATAAAATAAAATAGCGGGGTGGGGTTCGAATTTCGAAGTCGTCTAACTCCCTTTAATATCAAGTTATAATTTTCAAACTCGGACCCTAAGTAGGGGTCTATGGTCCGAACATATTTACTGAAGGAAATTTTTAAAGGTGAATTAGGGGGTGCAGGGGGCCCCTCAAAGGTCTATTGCATAGCTGACCGTGAGAGGACTTTTAAAGCGAAATTGTGGCAGGCTTCTCGTGTTCGAGTGGCATGGTAGTCAAGACACCGGACTAGTAGCTGACGGCTGGGGTGAGGGGGCCCGGGTTCAAATCACAGCTTCAGCAACTTTTCAAAAAAATTTCTTTTTTTTTCTTCTTCCGCTTATTTTGCATTATAATATTTTTTAAATGAGTTTTTCTATATTTTGGAGGGTCTTACATATAGAAAATAATTTTTTTAAAATAGGAAAATATCAAATAATGGGTAAAAACTGAAAAAATCCAGGAAAATTGATTTATTTCCATTGTTTTAAATTATTTTTACAATATATTCGACAGTTTATCAAGCGTAATATCTCCTACGAGTAGAATCATGCATCTTTCTTTGTTAAAGTACGCATAATGGAATAATAATGAAAAAAAATAAAAAATAAAATTAAATGGCGGGGTGGGGTTCGAATTTCGAAGTCGTCTAACTCCCTTTAATATCAAGTTATAATTTTCAAACTCGGACCCTAAGTAGGGGTCTATGGTCCGAACATGTTCACTGAAGGAAATTTTTATAGGTGAATTAGGGGGTGCAGGGGGCCCCTCAAAGTTCTATTGCATAGCTGACCGTGAGAGGACTTTTAAAGCGAAATTGTGGCAGGCTTCTCGTGTTCGAGTGGCATGGTAGTCAAGACACCGGACTAGTAGCTGACGGCTGGGGTGAGGGGGCCCGGGTTCGAATCCCAGCTTCAGCAACTTTTCAAAAAAATTTCTTTTTTTTTCCTCTTCCGCTTATTTTGCATTATATTATTTTTTAAATGAGTTTTTCTATATTTTGGAGGGCCTTACATATAGAAAATATTTTTTTTAAAATGGGAAAATATCAAATAATGCGTAAAAACTGAAAAAATCTAGGAAAAAAAAATTATTTCCATTGTTTTAAATTATTCTTACAATATATTCGACAGTTTATCAAGCGTAAGATCTCCTACGAGTAGAATCATGCATCTTTCTTTGTTAAAGAACGCATAATGGAATAATAATGAAATAAAAATAAAAAATAAAATAAAATGGCGGGGTGGGGTTCGAATTTCGAAGTCGTCTAACTCCCTTTAATATCAAGTTATAATTTTCAAACTCGGACCCTAAGTAGGGGTCTATGGTCCGAACATGTTTACTGACGGAAATTTTTATAGGTGAATTAGGGGGTGCAGGGGGCCCCTAAAAGTTCTGTTGCATAGCTGACCGTGAGAGGACTTTTAAAGCGAAATTGTGGAAGGCTTCTCGTGTTCGAGTGGCAGGGTATTCAAGACTCCGGACAAGTAGCTGATGGCTGGGGTGAGGGGGCCCAGGTTCGAATCCCAGCTTCAGCAACTTTTCAAAAAAATTTCTTTTTTTTTCTTCTTCCGCTTATTTTGCATTATATTATTTTTTAAATGAGTTTTTCTATATTTTGGAGGGTCTTACATATAGAACATAATTTTTTTAAAATGGAAAAATATCAAATAATGGGTAAAAACTGAAAAAGTCCAGGAAAATTGATTTATTTCCATTGTTTTAAATTATTTTTACAATATATTCGACAGTTTATCAAGCGTAAGATCTCCTACGAGTAGAATCATGCGTCTTTCTTTGTTAAAGTACGCATAATGGAATAATAATGAAAAAAAATAAAAAATAAAATTAAATGGCGGGGTGGGGTTCGAATTTCGAAGTCGTCTCACTCCCTTTAATATCAAGTTATAATTTTCAAACTCGGACCCTAAGTAGGGGTCTATGGTCCGAACATGTTTACTGAAGGAAATTTTTATAGGTGAATTAGGGGGTGCAGGAGGCCCCTCAAAGATCTATTGCATAGCTGACCGTGAGAGGACGTTTAAAGCGAAATTGTGGCAGGCTTCTCGTGTTCGAGTGGCATGGTAGTCAAGACACCGGACTAGAAGCTGACGGCTGGGGTGAGGGGGCCCAGGTTCGAATCCCAGCTTCAGCAACTTTTCAAAAAAATTTCTTTTTTTTTCTTCTTCCGCTTATTTTGCATTATATTATTTTTTAAATGAGTTTTTCTATATTTTGGAGGGTCTTACATATAGAAAATAATTTTTTTAAAATGGGAAAATATCAAATAATGGGTAAAAGCTGAAAAAATCCAGGAAAATTGATTTATTTCCATTGTTTTAAATTATTTTTACAATATATTCGACAGTTTAGCAAGCGTAACATCTCCTACGAGTAGAATCATGCATCTTTCTTTGTTAAAGAACGCATAATGGAATAATAATGAAAAAAAAATGAAATAAAATGGCGGGGTGGGGTTCGAATTTCGAAGTCGTCTAACTCCCTTTAATATCAAGTTATAATTTTCAAACTCGGACCCTAAGTAGGGGTCTATGGTCCGAACATGTTTACTGAAGGAAATTTTTATAGGTGAATTAGGGGGTGCAGGGGGCCCCTCAAAGTTCTATTGCATAGCTGACCGTGAGAGGACTTTTAAAGCGAAATTGTGGCAGGCTTCACGTGTTCGAGTGGCATGGTAATCAAGACACCGGACTAGTAGCTGACGGCTGGGGAGAGGGGGCCCGGGTTCGAATCCCAGCTTCAGCAACTTTTCAAAAAAATTTCTTTTTTTTCCTCTTCCGCTTATTTTGCATTATATTATTTTTTAAATGAGTTTTTCTATATTTTGGAGGGTCTTACATATAGAAAATATTTTTTTTTTAAAATGGGAAAATATCAAATAATGCGTAAAAACTGAAAAAATCCAGGAAAAAAATTTATTTCCATTGTTTTAAATTATTTTTACAATATATTCGACAGTTTATCAAGCGTAAGATCTCCTACGAATAGAATCATGCATCTTTTTTGTTAAAGAACGCAAAATGGAATAATAATGAAAAAAATGAAAAAATAAAATAAAATGGCGGGGTGGGGTTCGAATTTCAAAGTCGTCTAACTCCCTTTAATATCAAGTTATAATTTTCATACTCGGACCCTAAGTAGGGGTCTATGGTCCGAACATGTTTACTGAAGGAAATTTTTATAGGTGAATTAGGGGGTACAGGGGGCTCCTCAAAGGTCTACAGCATAGCTGACCGTGAGAGGACTTTTAAAGCGAAATTGTGGCAGGCTTCTCGTGTTCGAGTGGCATGGTAGTCAAGACACCGGACTAGTAGCTGACGGCTGGGGTGAGGGGGCCCGGGTTCGAATCCCAGCTTCAGCAACTTTTCAAAAAAATTTCTTTTTTTTTCCTCTTCCGCTTATTTTGCATTATATTATTTTTTAAATGAGTTTTTCTATATTTTGGAGGGTCTTACATATAGAAAATATTTTTTTTAAAATGGGAAAATATCAAATAATGCGTAAAAACTGAAAAAATCCTGGAAAAAAAATTTATTTCCATTGTTTTAAATTATTTTTACAATATATTCGACAGTTTATCAAGCGTAAGATCTCCTACGAATAGAATCATGCATCTTTCTTTGTTAAAGAACGCAAAATGGAATAATAATGAAAAAAAATGAAAAAATAAAATAAAATGGCGGGGTGGGGTTCGAATTTCGAAGTCGTCTAACTCCCTTTAATATCAAGTTATAATTTTCATACTCGGACCCTAAGTAGGGGTCTATGGTCCGAACATGTTTACTGAAGGAAATTTTTATAGGTGAATTAGGGGGTACAGGGGGCTCCTCAAAGGTCTACAGCATAGCTGACCGTGAGAGGACTTTTAAAGCGAAATTGTGGCAGGCTTCTCGTGTTCGAGTGGCATGGTAGTCAAGACACCGGACTAGTAGCTGACGGCTGGGGAGAGGGGGCCCGGGTTCGAATCCCAGCTTCAGCAACTTTTCAAAAAATTTCTTTTTTTTCCTCTTCCGCTTATTTTGCATTATATTATTTTTTAAATGAGTTTTTCTATATTTTGGAGGGTCTTACATATAGAAAATATTTTTTTTTTAAAATGGGAAAATATCAAATAATGCGTAAAAACTGAAAAAATCCAGGAAAAAAAATTTATTTCCATTGTTTTAAATTATTTTTACAATATATTCGACAGTTTATCAAGCGTAAGATCTCCTACGAATAGAATCATGCATCTTTCTTTGTTAAAGAACGCAAAATGGAATAATAATGAAAAAAAATGAAAAAATAAAATAAAATGGCGGGGTGGGGTTCGAATTTCAAAGTCGTCTAACTCCCTTTAATATCAAGTTATAATTTTCATACTCGGACCCTAAGTAGGGGTCTATGGTCCGAACATGTTTACTGAAGGAAATTTTTATAGGTGAATTAGGGGGTACAGGGGGCTCCTCAAAGGTCTACAGCATAGCTGACCGTGAGAGGACTTTTAAAGCGAAATTGTGGCAGGCTTCTCGTGTTCGAGTGGCATGGTAGTCAAGACACCGGACTAGTAGCTGACGGCTGGGGTGAGGGGGCCCGGGTTCGAATCCCAGCTTCAGCAACTTTTCAAAAAAATTTCTTTTTTTTTCCTCTTCCGCTTATTTTGCATTATATTATTTTTTAAATGAGTTTTTCTATATTTTGGAGGGTCTTACATATAGAAAATATTTTTTTTAAAATGGGAAAATATCAAATAATGCGTAAAAACTGAAAAAATCTAGGAAAAAAAATTTATTTCCATTGTTTTAAATTATTCTTACAATATACTCGACAGTTTATCAAGCGTAAGATCTCCTACGAGTAGAATCATGCATCTTTCTTTGTTAAAGAACGCATAATGGAATAATAATGAAATAAAAATAAAAAATAAAATAAAATGGCGGGGTGGGGTTCGAATTTCGAAGTCGTCTAACTCCCTTTAATATCAAGTTATAATTTTCAAACTCGGACCCTAAGTAGGGGTCTATGGTCCGAACATGTTTACTGAAGGAAATTTTTATAGGTGAATTAGGGGGTGCAGGGGGCCCCTCAAAGTTCTATTGCATAGCTGACCGTGAGAGGACTTTTAAAGCGAAATTGTGGCAGGCTTCTCGTGTTCGAGTGGCATGGTATTCAAGACACCGGACTAGTAGCTGATGGCTGGGGTGAGGGGGCCCAGGTTCGAATCCCAGCTTCAGCAACTTTTCAAAAAAATTTCTTTTTTTTTCCTCTTCCGCTTATTTTGCATTATATTATTTTGTAAATGAGTTTTTCTATATTTTGGAGGGTCTTACATATAGAACATAATTTTTTTAAAATGGAAAAATATCAAATAATGGGTAAAAACTGAAAAAGTCCAGGAAAATTGATTTATTTCCATTGTTTTAAATTATTTTTACAATATATTCGACAGTTTATCAAGCGTAAGATCTCCTAAGAATAGAATCATGCATCTTTCTTTGTTAAAGAACGCAAAATGGAATAATAATGAAAAAAAATGAAAAAATAAAATAAAATGGCGGGGTGGGGTTCGAATTTCGAAGTCGTCTAACTCCCTTTAATATCAAGTTATAATTTTCATACTCGGACCCTAAGTAGGGGTCTATGGTCCGAACATGTTTACTGAAGGAAATTTTTATAGGTGAATTAGGGGGTACAGGGGGCTCCTCAAAGGTCTACAGCATAGCTGACCGTGAGAGGACTTTTAAAGCGAAATTGTGGCAGGCTTCTCGTGTTCGAGTGGCATGGTAGTCAAGACACCGGACTAGTAGCTGACGGCTGGGGTGAGGGGGCCCGGGTTCATATCCCAGCTTCAGCAACTTTTCAAAAAAATTTCTTTTTTTTTCCTCTTCCGCTTATTTTGCATTATATTATTTTTTAAATGAGTTTTTCTATATTTTGGAGGGTCTTACATATAGAAAATATTTTTTTTAAAATGGGAAAACATCAAATAATGCGTAAAAACTGAAAAAATCTAGGAAAAAAAATTTATTTCCATTGTTTTAAATTATTCTTACAATATACTCGACAGTTTATCAAGCGTAAGATCTCCTACGAGTAGAATCATGCATCTTTCTTTGTTAAAGAACGCTTAATGGAATAATAATGAAATAAAAATAAAAAATAAAATAAAATGGCGGGGTGTGGTTCGAATTTCGAAGTCGTCTAACTCCCTTTAATATCAAGTTATAATTTTCAAACTCGGACCCTAAGTAGGGGTCTATGGTCCGAACATGTTTACTGAAGGAAATTTTTATAGGTGAATTAGGGGGTGCAGGGGGCCCCTCAAAGTTCTATTGCATAGCTGACCGTGAGAGGACTCTTAAAGCGAAATTGTGGCAGGCTTCTCGTGTTCGAGTGGCATGGTATTCAAGACACCGGACTAGTAGCTGATGGCTGGGGTGAGGGGGCCCAGGTTCGAATCCCAGCTTCAGCAACTTTTCAAAAAAATTTCTTTTTTTTTCCTCTTCCGCTTATTTTGCATTATATTATTTTTTAAATGAGTTTTTCTATATTTTGGAGGGTCTTTCATATAGAAAATATTTTTTTTAAAATGGGAAAATTTCAATTAATGCGTAAAAACTGAAAAAATCCTGGAAAAAAAATTTATTTCCATTGTTTTAAATTATTTTTACAATATATTCGACAGTTTATCAAGCGTAAGATCTCCTACGAATAGAATCATGCATCTTTCTTTGTTAAAGAACGCAAAATGGAATAATAATGAAAAAAAATGAAAAAATAAAATAAAATGGCGGGGTGGGGTTCGAATTTCGAAGTCGTCTAACTCCCTTTAATATCAAGTTATAATTTTCATACTCGGACCCTAAGTAGGGGTCTATGGTCCGAACATGTTTACTGAAGGAAATTTTTATAGGTGAATTAGGGGGTACAGGGGGCTCCTCAAAGGTCTACAGCATAGCTGACCGTGAGAGGACTTTTAAAGCGAAATTGTGGCAGGCTTCTCGTGTTCGAGTGGCATGGTAGTCAAGACACCGGACTAGTAGCTGACGGCTGGGGTGAGGGGGCCCGGGTTCGAATCCCAGCTTCAGCAACTTTTCAAAAAAATTTCTTTTTTTTTCCTCTTCCGCTTATTTTGCATTATATTATTTTTTAAATGAGTTTTTCTATATTTTGGAGGGTCTTACATATAGAAAATATTTTTTTTAAAATGGGAAAATATCAAATAATGCGTAAAAACTGAAAAAATCCTGGAAAAAAAATTTATTTCCATTGTTTTAAATTATTTTTACAATATATTCGACAGTTTATCAAGCGTAAGATCTCCTACGAATAGAATCATGCATCTTTCTTTGTTAAAGAACGCAAAATGGAATAATAATGAAAAAAAATGAAAAAATAAAATAAAATGGCGGGGTGGGGTTCGAATTTCGAAGTCGTCTAACTCCCTTTAATATCAAGTTATAATTTTCATACTCGGACCCTAAGTAGGGGTCTATGGTCCGAACATGTTTACTGAAGGAAATTTTTATAGGTGAATTAGGGGGTACAGGGGGCTCCTCAAAGGTCTACAGCATAGCTGACCGTGAGAGGACTTTTAAAGCGAAATTGTGGCAGGCTTCTCGTGTTCGAGTGGCATGGTAGTCAAGACACCGGACTAGTAGCTGACGGCTGGGGAGAGGGGGCCCGGGTTCGAATCCCAGCTTCAGCAACTTTTCAAAAAAATTTCTTTTTTTTCCTCTTCCGCTTATTTTGCATTATATTATTTTTTAAATGAGTTTTTCTATATTTTGGAGGGTCTTACATATAGAAAATATTTTTTTTTTAAAATGGGAAAATATCAAATAATGCGTAAAAACTGAAAAAATCCAGGAAAAAAAATTTATTTCCATTGTTTTAAATTATTTTTACAATATATTCGACAGTTTATCAAGCGTAAGATCTCCTACGAATAGAATCATGCATCTTTCTTTGTTAAAGAACGCAAAATGGAATAATAATGAAAAAAAATGAAAAAATAAAATAAAATGGCGGGGTGGGGTTCGAATTTCAAAGTCGTCTAACTCCCTTTAATATCAAGTTATAATTTTCATACTCGGACCCTAAGTAGGGGTCTATGGTCCGAACATGTTTACTGAAGGAAATTTTTATAGGTGAATTAGGGGGTACAGGGGGCTCCTCAAAGGTCTACAGCATAGCTGACCGTGAGAGGACTTTTAAAGCGAAATTGTGGCAGGCTTCTCGTGTTCGAGTGGCATGGTAGTCAAGACACCGGACTAGTAGCTGACGGCTGGGGTGAGGGGGCCCGGGTTCGAATCCCAGCTTCAGCAACTTTTCAAAAAAATTTCTTTTTTTTTCCTCTTCCGCTTATTTTGCATTATATTATTTTTTAAATGAGTTTTTCTATATTTTGGAGGGTCTTACATATAGAAAATATTTTTTTTAAAATGGGAAAATATCAAATAATGCGTAAAAACTGAAAAAATCTAGGAAAAAAAATTTATTTCCATTGTTTTAAATTATTCTTACAATATACTCGACAGTTTATCAAGCGTAAGATCTCCTACGAGTAGAATCATGCATCTTTCTTTGTTAAAGAACGCATAATGGAATAATAATGAAATAAAAATAAAAAATAAAATAAAATGGCGGGGTGGGGTTCGAATTTCGAAGTCGTCTAACTCCCTTTAATATCAAGTTATAATTTTCAAACTCGGACCCTAAGTAGGGGTCTATGGTCCGAACATGTTTACTGAAGGAAATTTTTATAGGTGAATTAGGGGGTGCAGGGGGCCCCTCAAAGTTCTATTGCATAGCTGACCGTGAGAGGACTTTTAAAGCGAAATTGTGGCAGGCTTCTCGTGTTCGAGTGGCATGGTATTCAAGACACCGGACTAGTAGCTGATGGCTGGGGTGAGGGGGCCCAGGTTCGAATCCCAGCTTCAGCAACTTTTCAAAAAAATTTCTTTTTTTTTCCTCTTCCGCTTATTTTGCATTATATTATTTTGTAAATGAGTTTTTCTATATTTTGGAGGGTCTTACATATAGAACATAATTTTTTTAAAATGGAAAAATATCAAATAATGGGTAAAAACTGAAAAAGTCCAGGAAAATTGATTTATTTCCATTGTTTTAAATTATTTTTACAATATATTCGACAGTTTATCAAGCGTAAGATCTCCTAAGAATAGAATCATGCATCTTTCTTTGTTAAAGAACGCAAAATGGAATAATAATGAAAAAAAATGAAAAAATAAAATAAAATGGCGGGGTGGGGTTCGAATTTCGAAGTCGTCTAACTCCCTTTAATATCAAGTTATAATTTTCATACTCGGACCCTAAGTAGGGGTCTATGGTCCGAACATGTTTACTGAAGGAAATTTTTATAGGTGAATTAGGGGGTACAGGGGGCTCCTCAAAGGTCTACAGCATAGCTGACCGTGAGAGGACTTTTAAAGCGAAATTGTGGCAGGCTTCTCGTGTTCGAGTGGCATGGTAGTCAAGACACCGGACTAGTAGCTGACGGCTGGGGTGAGGGGGCCCGGGTTCATATCCCAGCTTCAGCAACTTTTCAAAAAAATTTCTTTTTTTTTCCTCTTCCGCTTATTTTGCATTATATTATTTTTTAAATGAGTTTTTCTATATTTTGGAGGGTCTTACATATAGAAAATATTTTTTTTAAAATGGGAAAACATCAAATAATGCGTAAAAACTGAAAAAATCTAGGAAAAAAAATTTATTTCCATTGTTTTAAATTATTCTTACAATATACTCGACAGTTTATCAAGCGTAAGATCTCCTACGAGTAGAATCATGCATCTTTCTTTGTTAAAGAACGCTTAATGGAATAATAATGAAATAAAAATAAAAAATAAAATAAAATGGCGGGGTGTGGTTCGAATTTCGAAGTCGTCTAACTCCCTTTAATATCAAGTTATAATTTTCAAACTCGGACCCTAAGTAGGGGTCTATGGTCCGAACATGTTTACTGAAGGAAATTTTTATAGGTGAATTAGGGGGTGCAGGGGGCCCCTCAAAGTTCTATTGCATAGCTGACCGTGAGAGGACTCTTAAAGCGAAATTGTGGCAGGCTTCTCGTGTTCGAGTGGCATGGTATTCAAGACACCGGACTAGTAGCTGATGGCTGGGGTGAGGGGGCCCAGGTTCGAATCCCAGCTTCAGCAACTTTTCAAAAAAATTTCTTTTTTTTTCCTCTTCCGCTTATTTTGCATTATATTATTTTTTAAATGAGTTTTTCTATATTTTGGAGGGTCTTTCATATAGAAAATATTTTTTTTAAAATGGGAAAATTTCAATTAATGCGTAAAAACTGAAAAAATCCTGGAAAAAAAATTTATTTCCATTGTTTTAAATTATTTTTACAATATATTCGACAGTTTATCAAGCGTAAGATCTCCTACGAATAGAATCATGCATCTTTCTTTGTTAAAGAACGCAAAATGGAATAATAATGAAAAAAAATGAAAAAATAAAATAAAATGGCGGGGTGGGGTTCGAATTTCGAAGTCGTCTAACTCCCTTTAATATCAAGTTATAATTTTCATACTCGGACCCTAAGTAGGGGTCTATGGTCCGAACATGTTTACTGAAGGAAATTTTTATAGGTGAATTAGGGGGTACAGGGGGCTCCTCAAAGGTCTACAGCATAGCTGACCGTGAGAGGACTTTTAAAGCGAAATTGTGGCAGGCTTCTCGTGTTCGAGTGGCATGGTAGTCAAGACACCGGACTAGTAGCTGACGGCTGGGGTGAGGGGGCCCGGGTTCGAATCCCAGCTTCAGCAACTTTTCAAAAAAATTTCTTTTTTTTTCCTCTTCCGCTTATTTTGCATTATATTATTTTTTAAATGAGTTTTTCTATATTTTGGAGGGTCTTACATATAGAAAATATTTTTTTTAAAATGGGAAAATATCAAATAATGCGTAAAAACTGAAAAAATCTAGGAAAAAAAATTTATTTCCATTGTTTTAAATTATTCTTACAATATACTCGACAGTTTATCAAGCGTAAGATCTCCTACGAGTAGAATCATGCATCTTTCTTTGTTAAAGAACGCATAATGGAATAATAATGAAAAAAAATAAAAAATAAAATAAAATGGCGGGGTGGGGTTCGAATTTCGAAGTCGTCTAACTCCCTTTAATATCAAGTTATAATTTTCAAACTCGGACCCTAAGTAGGGGTCTATGGTCCGAACATGTTTACTGAAGGAAATTTTTATAGGTGAATTAGGGGGTGCAGGGGGCCCCTCAAAGTTCTATTGCATAGCTGACCGTGAGAGGACTCTTAAAGCGAAATTGTGGCAGGCTTCTCGTGTTCGAGTGGCATGGTATTCAAGACACCGGACTAGTAGCTGATGGCTGGGGTGAGGGGGCCCAGGTTCGAATCCCAGCTTCAGCAACTTTTCAAAAAAATTTCTTTTTTTTTCCTCTTCCGCTTATTTTGCATTATATTATTTTTTAAATGAGTTTTTCTATATTTTGGAGGGTCTTTCATATAGAAAATATTTTTTTTAAAATGGGAAAATTTCAATTAATGCGTAAAAACTGAAAAAATCCTGGAAAAAAAATTTATTTCCATTGTTTTAAATTATTTTTACAATATATTCGACAGTTTATCAAGCGTAACATCTCCTACGAGTAGAATCATGCATCTTTCTTTGTTAAAGAACGCATAATGGAATAATAATGAAAAAAAATAAAATAAAATGGCGGGGTGGGGTTCGAATTTCGAAGTCGTCTAACTCCCTTTAATATCAAGTTATAATTTTCAAACTCGGACCCTAAGTAGGGGTCTATGGTCCGAACATGTTTACTGAAGGAAATTTTTATAGGTGAATTAGGGGGTACAGGGGGCTCCTCAAAGGTCTACAGCATAGCTGACCGTGAGAGGACTTTTAAAGCGAAATTGTGGCAGGCTTCTCGTGTTCGAGTGGCATGGTAGTCAAGACACCGGACTAGTAGCTGACGGCTGGGGTGAGGGGGCCCGGGTTCGAATCCCAGCTTCAGCAACTTTTCAAAAAAATTTCTTTTTTTTTCCTCTTCCGCTTATTTTGCATTATATTATTTTTTAAATGAGTTTTTCTATATTTTGGAGGGTCTTACATATAGAAAATATTTTTTTTAAAATGGGAAAATATCAAATAATGCGTAAAAACTGAAAAAATCCTGGAAAAAAAATTTATTTCCATTGTTTTAAATTATTTTTACAATATATTCGACAGTTTATCAAGCGTAAGATCTCCTACGAATAGAATCATGCATCTTTCTTTGTTAAAGAACGCAAAATGGAATAATAATGAAAAAAAATGAAAAAATAAAATAAAATGGCGGGGTGGGGTTCGAATTTCGAAGTCGTCTAACTCCCTTTAATATCAAGTTATAATTTTCATACTCGGACCCTAAGTAGGGGTCTATGGTCCGAACATGTTTACTGAAGGAAATTTTTATAGGTGAATTAGGGGGTACAGGGGGCTCCTCAAAGGTCTACAGCATAGCTGACCGTGAGAGGACTTTTAAAGCGAAATTGTGGCAGGCTTCTCGTGTTCGAGTGGCATGGTAGTCAAGACACCGGACTAGTAGCTGACGGCTGGGGAGAGGGGGCCCGGGTTCGAATCCCAGCTTCAGCAACTTTTCAAAAAAATTTCTTTTTTTTCCTCTTCCGCTTATTTTGCATTATATTATTTTTTAAATGAGTTTTTCTATATTTTGGAGGGTCTTACATATAGAAAATATTTTTTTTTTAAAATGGGAAAATATCAAATAATGCGTAAAAACTGAAAAAATCCAGGAAAAAAAATTTATTTCCATTGTTTTAAATTATTTTTACAATATATTCGACAGTTTATCAAGCGTAAGATCTCCTACGAATAGAATCATGCATCTTTCTTTGTTAAAGAACGCAAAATGGAATAATAATGAAAAAAAATGAAAAAATAAAATAAAATGGCGGGGTGGGGTTCGAATTTCAAAGTCGTCTAACTCCCTTTAATATCAAGTTATAGTTTTCATACTCGGACCCTAAGTAGGGGTCTATGGTCCGAACATGTTTACTGAAGGAAATTTTTATAGGTGAATTAGGGGGTACAGGGGGCTCCTCAAAGGTCTACAGCATAGCTGACCGTGAGAGGACTTTTAAAGCGAAATTGTGGCAGGCTTCTCGTGTTCGAGTGGCATGGTAGTCAAGACACCGGACTAGTAGCTGACGGCTGGGGTGAGGGGGCCCGGGTTCGAATCCCAGCTTCAGCAACTTTTCAAAAAAATTTCTTTTTTTTTCCTCTTCCGCTTATTTTGCATTATATTATTTTTTAAATGAGTTTTTCTATATTTTGGAGGGTCTTACATATAGAAAATATTTTTTTTAAAATGGGAAAATATCAAATAATGCGTAAAAACTGAAAAAATCTAGGAAAAAAAATTTATTTCCATTGTTTTAAATTATTCTTACAATATACTCGACAGTTTATCAAGCGTAAGATCTCCTACGAGTAGAATCATGCATCTTTCTTTGTTAAAGAACGCATAATGGAATAATAATGAAATAAAAATAAAAAATAAAATAAAATGGCGGGGTGGGGTTCGAATTTCGAAGTCGTCTAACTCCCTTTAATATCAAGTTATAATTTTCAAACTCGGACCCTAAGTAGGGGTCTATGGTCCGAACATGTTTACTGAAGGAAATTTTTATAGGTGAATTAGGGGGTGCAGGGGGCCCCTCAAAGTTCTATTGCATAGCTGACCGTGAGAGGACTTTTAAAGCGAAATTGTGGCAGGCTTCTCGTGTTCGAGTGGCATGGTATTCAAGACACCGGACTAGTAGCTGATGGCTGGGGTGAGGGGGCCCAGGTTCGAATCCCAGCTTCAGCAACTTTTCAAAAAAATTTCTTTTTTTTTCCTCTTCCGCTTATTTTGCATTATATTATTTTGTAAATGAGTTTTTCTATATTTTGGAGGGTCTTACATATAGAACATAATTTTTTTAAAATGGAAAAATATCAAATAATGGGTAAAAACTGAAAAAGTCCAGGAAAATTGATTTATTTCCATTGTTTTAAATTATTTTTACAATATATTCGACAGTTTATCAAGCGTAAGATCTCCTAAGAATAGAATCATGCATCTTTCTTTGTTAAAGAACGCAAAATGGAATAATAATGAAAAAAAATGAAAAAATAAAATAAAATGGCGGGGTGGGGTTCGAATTTCGAAGTCGTCTAACTCCCTTTAATATCAAGTTATAATTTTCATACTCGGACCCTAAGTAGGGGTCTATGGTCCGAACATGTTTACTGAAGGAAATTTTTATAGGTGAATTAGGGGGTACAGGGGGCTCCTCAAAGGTCTACAGCATAGCTGACCGTGAGAGGACTTTTAAAGCGAAATTGTGGCAGGCTTCTCGTGTTCGAGTGGCATGGTAGTCAAGACACCGGACTAGTAGCTGACGGCTGGGGTGAGGGGGCCCGGGTTCAAATCCCAGCTTCAGCAACTTTTCAAAAAAATTTCTTTTTTTTTCCTCTTCCGCTTATTTTGCATTATATTATTTTTTAAATGAGTTTTTCTATATTTTGGAGGGTCTTACATATAGAAAATATTTTTTTTAAAATGGGAAAATATCAAATAATGCGTAAAAACTGAAAAAATCTAGGAAAAAAAATTTATTTCCATTGTTTTAAATTATTCTTACAATATACTCGACAGTTTATCAAGCGTAAGATCTCCTACGAGTAGAATCATGCATCTTTCTTTGTTAAAGAACGCTTAATGGAATAATAATGAAATAAAAATAAAAAATAAAATAAAATGGCGGGGTGTGGTTCGAATTTCGAAGTCGTCTAACTCCCTTTAATATCAAGTTATAATTTTCAAACTCGGACCCTAAGTAGGGGTCTATGGTCCGAACATGTTTACTGAAGGAAATTTTTATAGGTGAATTAGGGGGTGCAGGGGGCCCCTCAAAGTTCTATTGCATAGCTGACCGTGAGAGGACTCTTAAAGCGAAATTGTGGCAGGCTTCTCGTGTTCGAGTGGCATGGTATTCAAGACACCGGACTAGTAGCTGATGGCTGGGGTGAGGGGGCCCAGGTTCGAATCCCAGCTTCAGCAACTTTTCAAAAAAATTTCTTTTTTTTTCCTCTTCCGCTTATTTTGCATTATATTATTTTTTAAATGAGTTTTTCTATATTTTGGAGGGTCTTTCATATAGAAAATATTTTTTTTAAAATGGGAAAATTTCAATTAATGCGTAAAAACTGAAAAAATCCTGGAAAAAAAATTTATTTCCATTGTTTTAAATTATTTTTACAATATATTCGACAGTTTATCAAGCGTAAGATCTCCTACGAATAGAATCATGCATCTTTCTTTGTTAAAGAACGCAAAATGGAATAATAATGAAAAAAAATGAAAAAATAAAATAAAATGGCGGGGTGGGGTTCGAATTTCGAAGTCGTCTAACTCCCTTTAATATCAAGTTATAATTTTCATACTCGGACCCTAAGTAGGGGTCTATGGTCCGAACATGTTTACTGAAGGAAATTTTTATAGGTGAATTAGGGGGTACAGGGGGCTCCTCAAAGGTCTACAGCATAGCTGACCGTGAGAGGACTTTTAAAGCGAAATTGTGGCAGGCTTCTCGTGTTCGAGTGGCATGGTAGTCAAGACACCGGACTAGTAGCTGACGGCTGGGGTGAGGGGGCCCGGGTTCGAATCCCAGCTTCAGCAACTTTTCAAAAAAATTTCTTTTTTTTTCCTCTTCCGCTTATTTTGCATTATATTATTTTTTAAATGAGTTTTTCTATATTTTGGAGGGTCTTACATATAGAAAATATTTTTTTTAAAATGGGAAAATATCAAATAATGCGTAAAAACTGAAAAAATCTAGGAAAAAAAATTTATTTCCATTGTTTTAAATTATTCTTACAATATACTCGACAGTTTATCAAGCGTAAGATCTCCTACGAGTAGAATCATGCATCTTTCTTTGTTAAAGAACGCATAATGGAATAATAATGAAAAAAAATAAAAAATAAAATAAAATGGCGGGGTGGGGTTCGAATTTCGAAGTCGTCTAACTCCCTTTAATATCAAGTTATAATTTTCAAACTCGGACCCTAAGTAGGGGTCTATGGTCCGAACATGTTTACTGAAGGAAATTTTTATAGGTGAATTAGGGGGTGCAGGGGGCCCCTCAAAGTTCTATTGCATAGCTGACCGTGAGAGGACTCTTAAAGCGAAATTGTGGCAGGCTTCTCGTGTTCGAGTGGCATGGTATTCAAGACACCGGACTAGTAGCTGATGGCTGGGGTGAGGGGGCCCAGGTTCGAATCCCAGCTTCAGCAACTTTTCAAAAAAATTTCTTTTTTTTTCCTCTTCCGCTTATTTTGCATTATATTATTTTTTAAATGAGTTTTTCTATATTTTGGAGGGTCTTTCATATAGAAAATATTTTTTTTAAAATGGGAAAATTTCAATTAATGCGTAAAAACTGAAAAAATCCTGGAAAAAAAATTTATTTCCATTGTTTTAAATTATTTTTACAATATATTCGACAGTTTATCAAGCGTAAGATCTCCTACGAATAGAATCATGCATCTTTCTTTGTTAAAGAACGCAAAATGGAATAATAATGAAAAAAAATGAAAAAATAAAATAAAATGGCGGGGTGGGGTTCGAATTTCGAAGTCGTCTAACTCCCTTTAATATCAAGTTATAATTTTCATACTCGGACCCTAAGTAGGGGTCTATGGTCCGAACATGTTTACTGAAGGAAATTTTTATAGGTGAATTAGGGGGTACAGGGGGCTCCTCAAAGGTCTACAGCATAGCTGACCGTGAGAGGACTTTTAAAGCGAAATTGTGGCAGGCTTCTCGTGTTCGAGTGGCATGGTAGTCAAGACACCGGACTAGTAGCTGACGGCTGGGGTGAGGGGGCCCGGGTTCGAATCCCAGCTTCAGCAACTTTTCAAAAAAATTTCTTTTTTTTTCCTCTTCCGCTTATTTTGCATTATATTATTTTTTAAATGAGTTTTTCTATATTTTGGAGGGTCTTACATATAGAAAATATTTTTTTTAAAATGGGAAAATATCAAATAATGCGTAAAAACTGAAAAAATCTAGGAAAAAAAATTTATTTCCATTGTTTTAAATTATTCTTACAATATACTCGACAGTTTATCAAGCGTAAGATCTCCTACGAGTAGAATCATGCATCTTTCTTTGTTAAAGAACGCATAATGGAATAATAATGAAATAAAAATAAAAAATAAAATAAAATGGCGGGGTGGGGTTCGAATTTCGAAGTCGTCTAACTCCCTTTAATATCAAGTTATAATTTTCAAACTCGGACCCTAAGTAGGGGTCTATGGTCCGAACATGTTTACTGAAGGAAATTTTTATAGGTGAATTAGGGGGTGCAGGGGGCCCCTCAAAGTTCTATTGCATAGCTGACCGTGAGAGGACTTTTAAAGCGAAATTGTGGCAGGCTTCTCGTGTTCGAGTGGCATGGTATTCAAGACACCGGACTAGTAGCTGATGGCTGGGGTGAGGGGGCCCAGGTTCGAATCCCAGCTTCAGCAACTTTTCAAAAAAATTTCTTTTTTTTTCCTCTTCCGCTTATTTTGCATTATATTATTTTTTAAATGAGTTTTTCTATATTTTGGAGGGTCTTACATATAGAACATAATTTTTTTAAAATGGAAAAATATCAAATAATGGGTAAAAACAGAAAAAGTCCAGGAAAATTGATTTATTTCCATTGTTTTAAATTATTTTTACAATATATTCGACAGTTTATCAAGCGTAAGATCTCCTACGAATAGAATCATGCATCTTTCTTTGTTAAAGAACGCAAAATGGAATAATAATGAAAAAAAATGAAAAAATAAAATAAAATGGCGGGGTGGGGTTCGAATTTCGAAGTCGTCTAACTCCCTTTAATATCAAGTTATAATTTTCATACTCGGACCCTAAGTAGGGGTCTATGGTCCGAACATGTTTACTGAAGGAAATTTTTATAGGTGAATTAGGGGGTACAGGGGGCTCCTCAAAGGTCTACAGCATAGCTGACCGTGAGAGGACTTTTAAAGCGAAATTGTGGCAGGCTTCTCGTGTTCGAGTGGCATGGTAGTCAAGACACCGGACTAGTAGCTGACGGCTGGGGTGAGGGGGCCCGGGTTCGAATCCCAGCTTCAGCAACTTTTCAAAAAAATTTCTTTTTTTTTCCTCTTCCGCTTATTTTGCATTATATTATTTTTTAAATGAGTTTTTCTATATTTTGGAGGGTCTTACATATAGAAAATATTTTTTTTAAAATGGGAAAATATCAAATAATGCGTAAAAACTGAAAAAATCTAGGAAAAAAAATTTATTTCCATTGTTTTAAATTATTCTTACAATATACTCGACAGTTTATCAAGCGTAAGATCTCCTACGAGTAGAATCATGCATCTTTCTTTGTTAAAGAACGCATAATGGAATAATAATGAAATAAAAATAAAAAATAAAATAAAATGGCGGGGTGGGGTTCGAATTTCGAAGTCGTCTAACTCTCTTTAATATCAAGTTATAATTTTCAAACTCGGACCCTACGTAGGGGTCTATGGTCCGAACATGTTTACTGAAGTAAATTTTTATAGGTGAATTAGGGGGTGCAGGGGGCACCTCAAAGTTCTATTGCATAGCTGACCGTGAGAGGACTCTTAAAGCGAAATTGTGGCAGGCTTCTCGTGTTCGAGTGGCATGGTATTCAAGACACCGGACTAGTAGCTGATGGCTGGGGTGAGGGGGCCCAGGTTCGAATCCCAGCTTCAGCAACTTTTCAAAAAAATTTCTTTTTTTTTCCTCTTCCGCTTATTTTGCATTATATTATTTTTTAAATGAGTTTTTCTATATTTTGGAGGGTCTTTCATATAGAAAATATTTTTTTTAAAATGGGAAAATTTCAATTAATGCGTAAAAACTGAAAAAATCCTGGAAAAAAAATTTATTTCCATTGTTTTAAATTATTTTTACAATATATTCGACAGTTTATCAAGCGTAAGATCTCCTACGAGTAGAATCATGCATCTTTCTTTGTTAAAGAACGCATAATGGAATAATAATGAAAAAAAATGAAAAAATAAAATAAAATAGCGGGGTGGGGTTCGAATTTCGAAGTCGTCTAACTCCCTTTAATATCAAGTTATAATTTTCAAACTCGGACCCTAAGTAGGGGTCTATGGTCCGAACATATTTACTGAAGGAAATTTTTAAAGGTGAATTAGGGGGTGCAGGGGGCCCCTCAAAGGTCTATTGCATAGCTGACCGTGAGAGGACTTTTAAAGCGAAATTGTGGCAGGCTTCTCGCGTTCGAGTGGCATGGTATTCAAGACACCGGACTAGTAGCTGACGGCTGGGGTGAGGGGGCCCGGGTTCAAATCACAGCTTCAGCAACTTTTCAAAAAAATTTCTTTTTTTTTCTTCTTCCGCTTATTTTGCATTATAATATTTTTTAAATGAGTTTTTCTATATTTTGGAGGGTCTTACATATAGAAAATAATTTTTTTAAAATAGGAAAATATCAAATAATGGGTAAAAACTGAAAAAATCCAGGAAAATTGATTTATTTCCATTGTTTTAAATTATTTTTACAATATATTCGACAGTTTATCAAGCGTAATATCTCCTACGAGTAGAATCATGCATCTTTCTTTGTTAAAGTACGCATAATGGAATAATAATGAAAAAAAATAAAAAATAAAATTAAACGGCGGGGTGGGGTTCGAATTTCGAAGTCGTCTAACTCCCTTTAATATCAAGTTATAATTTTCAAACTCGGACCCTAAGTAGGGGTCTATGGTCCGAACATGTTCACTGAAGGAAATTTTTATAGGTGAATTAGGGGGTGCAGGGGGCCCCTCAAAGATCTACAGCATAGCTGACCGTGAGAGGACTTTTAAAGCGAAATTGTGGCAGGCTTCTCGTGTTCGAGTGGCATGGTAGTCAAGACACCGGACTAGTAGCTGACGGCTGGGGTGAGGGGACCCAGGTTCGAATCCCAGCTTCGGCAACTTTTCAAAAAAATTTCTTTTTTTTCTTCTTCCGCTTATTTTGCATTATATTATTTTTTAAATGAGTTTTTCTATATTTTGGAGGGTCTTACATATAGAAAATAATTATTTTTAAATGGGAAACTATCAAATAATGGGTAAAAACTGAAAAAATCCAGGAAAATTGATTTATTTCCATTGTTTTAAATTATTCTTACAATATATTCGACAGTTTATCAAGCGTAAGATCTCCTACGAGTAGAATCATGCATCTTTCTTTGTTAAAGAACGCATAATGGAATAATAATGAAATAAAAATAAAAAATAAAATAAAATGGCGGGGTGGGGTTCGAATTTCGAAGTCGTCTAACTCCCTTTAATATCAAGTTATAATTTTCAAACTCGGACCCTAAGTAGGGGTCTATGGTCCGAACATGTTGACTGAAGGAAATTTTTAAAGGTGAATTAGGGGGTGCAGGGGGCCCCTCAAAGTTCTATTGCATAGCTGACCGTGAGAGGACTTTTAAAGCGAAATTGTGGCAGGCTTCTCGTGTTCGAGTGGCATGGTAGTCAAGACACCGGACTAGTAGCTGACGGCTGGGGTGAGGGGGCCCGGGTTCGAATCCCAGCTTCAGCAACTTTTCAAAAAAATTTCTTTTTTTTTCCTCTTCCGCTTATTTTGCATTATATTATTTTTTAAATGAGTTTTTCTATATTTTGGAGGGCCTTACATATAGAAAATATTTTTTTTAAAATGGGAAAATATCAAATAATGCGTAAAAACTGAAAAAATCTAGGAAAAAAAATTTATTTCCATTGTTTTAAATTATTCTTACAATATATTCGACAGTTTATCAAGCGTAAGATCTCCTACGCTTGATAAACTGTCGAAACTGTTGAATCATGCATCTTTCTTTCTTAAAGAACGCATAATGGAATAATAATGAAATAAAAATAAAAAATAAAATAAAATGGCGGGGTGGGGTTCGAATTTCGAAGTCGTCTAACTCCCTTTAATATCAAGTTATAATTTTCAAACTCGGACCCTAAGTAGGGGTCTATGGTCCGAACATGTTTACTGACGGAAATTTTTATAGGTGAATTAGGGGGTGCAGGGGGCCCCTCAAAGTTCTGTTGCATAGCTGACCGTGAGAGGACTTTTAAAGCGAAATTGTGGCAGGCTTCTCGTGTTCGAGTGGCATGGTATTCAAGACACCGGACAAGTAGCTGATGGCAGGGGTGAGGGGGCCCAGGTTCGAATCCCAGCTTCAGCAACTTTTCAAAAAAATTTCTTTTTTTTTCTTCTTCCGCTTATTTTGCATTATATTATTTTTTAAATGAGTTTTTCTATATTTTGGAGGGTCTTACATATAGAACATAATTTTTTTAAAATGGAAAAATATCAAATAATGGGTAAAAACTGAAAAAGTCCAGGAAAATTGATTTATTTCCATTGTTTTAAATTATTTTTACAATATATTCGACAGTTTATCAAGCGTAAGATCTCCTAAGAGTAGAATCATGCGTCTTTCTTTGTTAAAGTACGCATAATGGAATAATAATGAAAAAAAATAAAAAATAAAATTAAATGGCGGGGTGGGGTTCGAATTTCGAAGTCGTCTCACTCCCTTTAATATCAAGTTATAATTTTCAAACTCGGACCCTAAGTAGGGGTCTATGGTCCGAACATGTTTACTGAAGGAAATTTTTATAGGTGAATTAGGGGGTGCAGGGGGCCCCTCAAAGTTCTATTGCATAGCTGACCGTGAGAGGACTTTTAAAGCGAAATTGTGGCAGGCTTCTCGTGTTCGAGTGGCATGGTAGTCAAGACACCGGACTAGTAGCTGACGGCTGGGGAGAGGGGGCCCGGGTTCGAATCCCAGCTTCAGCAACTTTTCAAAAAAATTTCTTTTTTTTCCTCTTCCGCTTATTTTGCATTATATTATTTTTTAAATGAGTTTTTCTATATTTTGGAGGGTCTTTAATATAGAAAATATTTTTTTTTAAAAATGGGAAAATATCAAATAATGCGTAAAAACTGAAAAAATCCAGGAAAAAAAATTTATTTCCATTGTTTTAAATTATTTTTACAATATATTCGACAGTTTATCAAGCGTAAGATCTCCTACGAATAGAATCATGCATCTTTCTTTGTTAAAGAACGCAAAATGGAATAATAATGAAAAAAAATGAAAAAATAAAATAAAATGGCGGGGTGGGGTTCGAATTTCGAAGTCGTCTAACTCCCTTTAATATCAAGTTATAATTTTCATACTCGGACCCTAAGTAGGGGTCTATGGTCCGAACATGTTTACTGAAGGAAATTTTTATAGGTGAATTAGGGGGTACAGGGGGCTCCTCAAAGGTCTACAGCATAGCTGACCGTGAGAGGACTTTTAAAGCGAAATTGTGGCAGGCTTCTCGTGTTCGAGTGGCATGGTAGTCAAGACACCGGACTAGTAGCTGACGGCTGGGGTGAGGGGGCCCGGGTTCGAATCCCAGCTTCAGCAACTTTTCAAAAAAATTTCTTTTTTTTTCCTCTTCCGTTTATTTTGCATTATATTATTTTTTAAATGAGTTTTTCTATATTTTGGAGGGTCTTACATATAGAAAATATTTTTTTTAAAATGGGAAAATATCAAATAATGCGTAAAAACTGAAAAAATCTAGGAAAAAAAATTTATTTCCATTGTTTTAAATTATTCTTACAATATATTCGACAGTTTATCAAGCGTAAGATCTCCTACGAGTAGAATCATGCATCTTTCTTTGTTAAAGAACGCATAATGGAATAATAATGAAATAAAAATAAAAAATAAAATAAAATGGCGGGGTGGGGTTCGAATTTCGAAGTCGTCTAACTCCCTTTAATATCAAGTTATAATTTTCAAACTCGGACCCTAAGTAGGGGTCTATGGTCCGAACATGTTTACTGAAGGAAATTTTTATAGGTGAATTAGGGGGTGCAGGGGGCCCCTCAAAGTTCTTTTGAATAGCTGACCGTGAGAGGACTTTTAAAGCGAAATTGTGGCAGGCTTCTCGTGTTCGAGTGGCATGGTATTCAAGACACCGGACTAGTAGCTGATGGCTGGGGTGAGGGGGCCCAGGTTCGAATCCCAGCTTCAGCAACTTTTCAAAAAAATTTCTTTTTTTTTCTTCTTCCGCTTATTTTGCATTATATTATTTTTTAAATGAGTTTTTCTATATTTTGGAGGGTCTTACATATAGAACATAATTTTTTTAAAATGGAAAAATATCAAATAATGGGTAAAAACTGAAAAAGTCCAGGAAAATTGATTTATTTCCATTGTTTTAAATTATTTTTACAATATATTCGACAGTTTATCAAGCGTAAGATCTCCTACGAGTAGAATCATGCGTCTTTCTTTGTTAAAGTACGCATAATGGAATAATAATGAAAAAAAATAAAAAATAAAATTAAATGGCGGGGTGGGGTTCGAATTTCGAAGTCGTCTCACTCCCTTTAATATCAAGTTATAATTTTCAAACTCGGACCCTAAGTAGGGGTCTATGGTCCGAACATGTTTACCGAAGGAAATTTTTATAGGTGAATTAGGGGGTGCAGGAGTCCCCTCAAAGATCTATTGCATAGCTGACCGTGAGAGGACGTTTAAAGCGAAATTGTGGCAGGCTTCTCGTGTTCGAGTGGCATGGTAGTCAAGACACCGGACTAGTAGCTGACGGCTGGGGTGAGGGGGCCCAGGTTCGAATCCCAGCTTCAGCAACTTTTCAAAAAAATTTCTTTTTTTTTCTTCTTCCGCTTATTTTGCATTATATTATTTTTTAAATGAGTTTTTCTATATTTTGGAGGGTCTTACATATAGAAAATAATTTTTTTAAAATGGGAAAATATCAAATAATGGGTAAAAGCTGAAAAAATCCAGGAAAATTGATTTATTTCCATTGTTTTAAATTATTTTTACAATATATTCGACAGTTTAGCAAGCGTAACATCTCCTACGAGTAGAATCATGCATCTTTCTTTGTTAAAGAACGCATAATGGAATAATAATGAAAAAAAAATAAAATAAAATGGCGGGGTGGGGTTCGAATTTCGAAGTCGTCTAACTCCCTTTAATATCAAGTTATAATTTTCAAACTCGGACCCTAAGTAGGGGTCAATGGTCCGAACATGTTTACTGAAGGAAATTTTTATAGGTGAATTAGGGGGTGCAGGGGGCCCCTCAAAGTTCTATTGCATAGCTGACCGTGAGAGGACTTTTAAAGCGAAATTGTGGCAGGCTTCTCGTGTTCGAGTGGCATGGTAGTCAAGACACCGGACTAGTAGCTGACGGCTGGGGAGAGGGGGCCCGGGTTCGAATCCCAGCTTCAGCAACTTTTCAAAAAAATTTCTTTTTTTTCCTCTTCCGCTTATTTTGCATTATATTATTTTTTAAATGAGTTTTTCTATATTTTGGAGGGTCTTACATATAGAAAATATTTTTTTTTAAAAATGGGAAAATATCAAATAATGCGTAAAAACTGAAAAAATCCAGGAAAACAAATTTATTTCCATTGTTTTAAATTATTTTTACAATATATTCGACAGTTTAGCAAGCGTAACATCTCCTACGAGTAGAATCATGCATCTTTCTTTGTTAAAGAACGCATAATGGAATAATAATGAAAAAAAAATAAAATAAAATGGCGGGGTGGGGTTCGAATTTCGAAGTCGTCTAACTCCCTTTAATATCAAGTTATAATTTTCAAACTCGGACCCTAAGTAGGGGTCTATGGTCCGAACATGTTTACTGAAGGAAATTTTTATAGGTGAATTAGGGGGTGCAGGGGGCCCCTCAAAGTTCATTTGCATAGCTGACCGTGAGAGGACTTTTAAAGCGAAATTGTGGCAGGCTTCTCGTGTTCGAGTGGCATGGTAGTCAAGACACCGGACTAGTAGCTGACGGCTGGGGAGAGGGGGCCCGGGTTCGAATCCCAGCTTCAGCAACTTTTCAAAAAAATTTCTTTTTTTTCCTCTTCCGCTTATTTTGCATTATATTATTTTTTAAATGAGTTTTTCTATATTTTGGAGGGTCTTACATATAGAAAATATTTTTTTTTAAAAATGGGAAAATATCAAATAATGCGTAAAAACTGAAAAAATCCAGGAAAACAAATTTATTTCCATTGTTTTAAATTATTTTTACAATATATTCGACAGTTTAGCAAGCGTAACATCTCCTACGAGTAGAATCATGCATCTTTCTTTGTTAAAGAACGCATAATGGAATAATAATGAAAAAAAAATAAAATAAAATGGCGGGGTGGGGTTCGAATTTCGAAGTCGTCTAACTCCCTTTAATATCAAGTTATAATTTTCAAACTCGGACCCTAAGTAGGGGTCTATGGTCCGAACATGTTTACTGAAGGAAATTTTTATAGGTGAATTAGGGGGTGCAGGGGGCCCCTCAAAGTTCATTTGCATAGCTGACCGTGAGAGGACTTTTAAAGCGAAATTGTGGCAGGCTTCTCGTGTTCGAGTGGCATGGTAGTCAAGACACCGGACTAGTAGCTGATGGCTGGGGAGAGGGGGCCCGGGTTCGAATCCCAGCTTCAGCAACTTTTCAAAAAAATTTCTTTTTTTTCCTCTTCCGCTTATTTTGCATTATATTATTTTTTAAATGAGTTTTTCTATATTTTGGAGGGTCTTACATATAGAAAATATTTTTTTTTAAAATGGGAAAATATCAAATAATGCGTAAAAACTGAAAAAATCCAGGAAAAAAAATTTATTTCCATTGTTTTAAATTATTTTTACAATATATTCGACAGTTTATCAAGCGTAAGATCTCCTACGAGTAGAATCATGCCTCTTTCTTTGTTAAATAACGCATAATGGAATAATAATGAAAAAAAAATAAAAAATGAAATAAAACGGCGGGGTGGGGTTCGAATTTCGAAGTCGTCTAACTCCCTTTAATATCAAGTTATAATTTTCAAACTCGGACCCTAAGTAGGGGTCTATGGTCCGAACATGTTTACAGAAGGAAATTTTTATAGGTGTATTAGGGGGTGCAGGGGGCCCCTCAAAGTTCTATTGCACAGCTGACCGTGAGAGGACTTTTAAAGCGAAATTGTGGCAGGCTTCTCGTGTTCGAGTGGCATGGTAGTCAAGACACCGGACTAGTAGCTGACGGTTGGGGTGAGGGTGCCCGGGTTCAAATCACAGCTTCAGCAACTTTTCAAAAAAATTTCTTTTTTTTTCTTCTTCCGCTTATTTTGCATTATAATATTTTTTAAATGAGTTTTTCTATATTTTGGAGGGTCTTACATATAGAAAATAATTTTTTTAAAATGGCAAAAAAAAAAAAAATGGGTAAAAACTGAAAAAATCCAGGAAAATTGATTTATTTCCATTGTTTTAAATTATTTTTACAATATATTCGACAGTTTATCAAGCGTAAGATCTCCTACGAGTAGAATCATGCATCTTTCTTTGTTAAAGTACGCATAATGGAATAATAATGAAAAAAAATAAAAAATAAAATTAAATGGCGGGGTGGGGTTCGAATTTCGAAGTCGTCTAACTCCCTTTAATATCAAGTTATAATTTTCAAACTCGGACCCTAAGTAGGGGTCTATGGTCCGCACATGTTTACTGTAGGAAATTTTTATAGGTGAATTAGGGGGTGCAGGGGGCCCCTCAAAGTTCTATTGCATAGCTGACCGTGAGAGGACTTTTAAAGCGAAATTGTGGCAGGCTTCTCGTGTTCGAGTGGCATGGTAGTCAAGACACCGGACTAGTAGCTGACGGCTGGGGTGAGGGGACCCAGGTTCGAATCCCAGCTTCGGCAACTTTTCAAAAAAATTTCTTTTTTTTCTTCTTCCGCTTATTTTGCATTATATTATTTTTTAAATGAGTTTTTCTATATTTTGGAGGGTCTTACATACAGAAAATAATTATTTTTAAATGGGAAACTATCAAATAATGGGTAAAAACTGAAAAAATCCAGGAAAATTGATTTATTTCCATTGTTTTAAATTATTCTTACAATATATTCGACAGTTTATCAAGCGTAAGATCTCCTACGAGTAGAATCATAAATCTTTCTTTGTTAAAGAACGCATAATGGAATAATAATGAAATAAAAATAAAAAATAAAATAAAATGGCGGGGTGGGGTTCGAATTTCGAAGTCGTCTAACTCCCTTTAATATCAAGTTATAATTTTCAAACTCGGACCCTAAGTAGGGGTCTATGGTCCGAACATGTTTACTGAAGGAAATTTTTATAGGTGAATTAGGGGGTGCAGGGGGCCCCTCAAAGTTCTATTGCATAGCTGACCGTGAGAGGACTTTTAAAGCGAAATTGTGGCAGGCTTCTCGTGTTCGAGTGGCATGGTAGTCAAGACGCCGGACTAGTAGCTGAAGGCTGGGGTGAGGGGGCCCGGGTTCGAATCCCAGCTTCAGCAACTTTTCAAAAAAATTTCTTTTTTTTTCCTCTTCCGCTAATTTTGCATTATATTATTTTTTAAATGAGTTTTTCTATATTTTGGAGGGTCTTACATATAGAAAATATTTTTTTTAAAATGGGAAAATATCAAATAATGCGTAAAAACTGAAAAAATCCAGGAAAAAAAATTTATTTCCATTGTTTCAAATTATTCTTACAATATATTCGACAGTTTATCAAGCGTAAGATCTCCTACGAGTAGAATCATGCATCTTTCTTTGTTAAAGAACGCATAATGGAATAATAATGAAAAAAAAAATTTAAAAAAAATGGCGGAGTGGGGTTCGAATTTCGAAGTCGTCTAACTCCCTTTAATATCAAGTTATAATTTTCAAACTCGGACCCTAAGTAGGGGTCTATGGTTTGAACATATTTACTGAAGGAAATTTTTATAGGTGAATTAGGGGGTGCAGGGGGCCCCTCAAAGGTCTATTGCATAGCTGACCGTGAGAGGACTTTTAAAGCGAAATTGTGGCAGGCTTCTCGTGTTCGAGTGGCATGGTAGTCAAGACACCGTACTAGTAGCTGACGGCTGGGGTGAGGGGGCCCGGGTTCGAATCCCAGCTTCAGCAACTTTTCAAAAAAATTTCTTTTTTTTTTCCTCTTCCGCTTATTTTGCATTATATTATTTTTTAAATGAGTTTTTCTATATTTTGGAGGGTCTTTCATATAGAAAATATTTTTTTTAAAATGGGAAAATATCAATTAATGCGTAAAAACTGAAAAAATCCAGGAAAAAAAATTTATTTCCATTGTTTTAAATTATTTTTACAATATATTCGACAGTTTATCAAGCGTAAGATCTCCTACGAGTAGAATCATGCATCTTTCTTTGTTAAAGAACGCATAATGGAATAATAATGAAATAAAAATAAAAAATAAAATAAAATGGCGGGGTGGGGTTCGAATTTCGAAGTCGTCTAACTCCCTTTAATATCAAGTTATAATTTTCAAACTCGGACCCTAAGTAGGGGTCTATGGTCCGAACATGTTTACTGAAGGAAATTTTTATAGGTGAATTAGGGGGTGCAGGGGGCCCCTCAAAGTTCTATTGCATAGCTGACCGTGAGAGGACTTTTAAAGCGAAATTGTGGCAGGCTTCTCGTGTTCGAGTGGCATGGTATTCAAGACACCGGACTAGTAGCTGATGGCTGGGGTGAGGGGGCCCAGGTTCGAATCCCAGCTTCAGCAACTTTTCAAAAAAATTTCTTTTTTTTTCTTCTTCCGCTTATTTTGCATTATATTATTTTTTAAATGAGTTTTTCTATATTTTGGAGGGTCTTACATATAGAACATAATTTTTTTAAAATGGAAAAATATCAAATAATGGGTAAAAACTGAAAAAGTCCAGGAAAATTGATTTATTTCCATTGTTTTAAATTATTTTTACAATATATTCGACAGTTTATCAAGCGGAAGATCTCCTACGAGTAGAATCATGCGTCTTTATTTGTTAAAGTACGCATAATGGAATAATAATGAAAAAAAATAAAAAATAAAATTAAATGGCGGGGTGGGGTTCGAATTTCGAAGTCGTCTCACTCCCTTTAATATCAAGTTATAATTTTCAAACTCGGACCCTAAGTAGGGGTCTATGGTCCGAACATGTTTACTGAAGGAAATTTTTATAGGTGAATTAGGGGGTGCAGGAGGCCCCTCAAAGATCTATTGCATAGCTGACCGTGAGAGGACGTTTAAAGCGAAATTGTGGCAGGCTTCTCGTGTTCGAGTGGCATGGTAGTCAAGACACCGGACTAGTAGCTGACGGCTGGGGTGAGGGGGCCCAGGTTCGAATCCCAGCTTCAGCAACTTTTCAAAAAAATTTCTTTTATTTTCTTCTTCCGCTTATTTTGCATTATATTATTTTTTAAATGAGTTTTTCTATATTTTGGAGGGTCTTACATATAGAAAATAATTTTTTTAAAATGGGAAAATATCAAGTAATGGGTAAAAGCTGAAAAAATCCAGGAAAATTGATTTATTTCCATTGTTTTAAATTATTTTTACAATATATTCGACAGTTTAGCAAGCGTAACATCTCCTACGAGTAGAATCATGCATCTTTCTTTGTTAAAGAACGCATAATGGAATAATAATGAAAAAAAAATAAAATAAAATGGCGGGGTGGAATTCGAATTTCGAAGTCGTCTAACTCCCTTTAATATCAAGTTATAATTTTCAAACTCGGACCCTAAGTAGGGGTCTATGGTCCGAACATGTTTACTGAAGGAAATTTTTATAGGTGAATTAGGGGGTGCAGGGGGCCCCTCAAAGTTCTATTGCATAGCTGACCGTGAGAGGACTTTTAAAGCGAAATTGTGGCAGGCTTCTCGTGTTCGAGTGGCATGGTAGTCAAGACGCCGGACTAGTAGCTGAAGGCTGGGGTGAGGGGGCCCGGGTTCGAATCCCAGCTTCAGCAACTTTTCAAAAAAATTTCTTTTTTTTTTCCTCTTCCGCTTATTTTGCATTATATTATTTTTTAAATGAGTTTTTCTATATTTTGGAGGGTCTTACATATAGAAAATATTTTTTTTAAAATGGGAAAATATCAAATAATGCGTAAAAACTGAAAAAATCCAGGAAAAAAAATTTATTTCCATTGTTTCAAATTATTCTTACAATATATTCGACAGTTTATCAAGCATAAGATCTCCTACGAGTAGAATCATGCATCTTTCTTTGTTAAAGAACGCATAATGGAATAATAATGAAAAAAAAAATTTAAAAAAAATGGCGGAGTGGGGTTCGAATTTCGAAGTCGTCTAACTCCCTTTAATATCAAGTTATAATTTTCAAACTCGGACCCTAAGTAGGGGTCTATGTTTTGAACATATTTACTGAAGGAAATTTTTATAGGTGAATTAGGGGGTGCAGGGGGCCCCTCAAAGGTCTATTGCATAGCTGACCGTGAGAGGACTTTTAAAGCGAAATTGTGGCAGGCTTCTCGTGTTCGAGTGGCATGGTAGTCAAGACACCGTACTAGTAGCTGACGGCTGGGGTGAGGGGGCCCGGGTTCGAATCCCAGCTTCAGCAACTTTTCAAAAAAATTTCTTTTTTTTTTCCTCTTCCGCTTATTTTGCATTATATTATTTTTTAAATGAGTTTTTCTATATTTTGGAGGGTCTTACATATAGAAAATAATTTTTTTAAAATGGGAAAATATCAAGTAATGGGTAAAAGCTGAAAAAATCCAGGAAAATTGATTTATTTCCATTGTTTTAAATTATTTTTACAATATATTCGACAGTTTAGCAAGCGTAACATCTCCTACGAGTAGAATCATGCATCTTTCTTTGTTAAAGAACGCATAATGGAATAATAATGAAAAAAAAATAAAATAAAATGGCGGGGTGGAATTCGAATTTCGAAGTCGTCTAACTCCCTTTAATATCAAGTTATAATTTTCAAACTCGGACCCTAAGTAGGGGTCTATGGTCCGAACATGTTTACTGAAGGAAATTTTTATAGGTGAATTAGGGGGTGCAGGGGGCCCCTCAAAGTTCTATTGCATAGCTGACCGTGAGAGGACTTTTAAAGCGAAATTGTGGCAGGCTTCTCGTGTTCGAGTGGCATGGTAGTCAAGACACCGGACTAGTAGCTGACGGCTGGGGAGAGGGGGCCCGGGTTCGAATCCCAGCTTCAGCAACTTTTCAAAAAAATTTCTTTTTTTTCCTCTTCCGCTTTTTTGCATTATATTATTTTTTAAATGAGTTTTTCTATATTTTGGAGGGTCTTACATATAGAAAATATTTTTTTTTTAAAATGGGAAAATATCAAATAATGCGTAAAAACTGAAAAAATCCAGGAAAAAAAATTTATTTCCATTGTTTTAAATTATTTTTACAATATATTCGACAGTTTATCAAGCGTAAGATCTCCTACGAGTAGAATCATGCCTCTTTCTTTGTTAAATAACGCATAATGGAATAATAATGAAAAAAAAATAAAAAATAAAATAAAATGGCGGGGTGGGATTCGAATTTCGAAGTCGTCTAACTCCCTTTAATATCAAGTTATAATTTTCAAACTCGGACCCTAAGTAGGGGTCTATGGTCCGAACATGTTTACTGAAGGAAATTTTTATAGGTGAATTAGGGGGTGCAGGGGGCCCCTCAAAGTTCTATTGCATAGCTGACCGTGAGAGGACTTTTAAAGCGAAATTGTGGCAGGCTTCTCGTGTTCGAGTGGCATGGTAGTCAAGACGCCGGACTAGTAGCTGAAGGCTGGGGTGAGGGGGCCCGGGTTCGAATCCCAGCTTCAGCAACTTTTCAAAAAAATTTCTTTTTTTTTTCCTCTTCCGCTTATTTTGCATTATATTATTTTTTAAATGAGTTTTTCTATATTTTGGAGGGTCTTACATATAGAAAATATTTTTTTTAAAATGGGAAAATATCAAATAATGCGTAAAAACTGAAAAAATCCAGGAAAAAAAATTTATTTCCATTGTTTTAAATTATTTTTACAATATATTCGACAGTTTATCAAGCGTAAGATCTCCTACGAGTAGAATCATGCCTCTTTCTTTGTTAAAGAACGCATAATGGAATAATAATGAAAAAAATGAAAAAATAAAATAAAATGGCGGGGTGGGGTTCGAATTTCGAAGTCGTCTAACTCCCTTTAATATCAAGTTATAATTTTCATACTCGGACCCTAAGTAGGGGTCTATGGTCCGATCATGTTTAATGAAGGAAATTTTTATAGGTGAATTAGGGGGTACAGGGGGCTCCTCAAAGGTCTACAGCATAGCTGACCGTGAGAGGACTTTTAAAGCGAAATTGTGGCAGGCTTCTCGTGTTCGAGTGGCATGGTAGTCAAGACACCGGACTAGTAGATGACGGCTGGGGTGAGGGGACCCAGGTTCGAATCCCAGCTTCAGCAACTTTTCAAAGAAATTTCTTTTTTTTCTTCTTCCGCTTATTTTGCATTATATTATTTTTTAAATGAGTTTTTCTATATTTTGGAGGGTCTTACATACAGAAAATAATTATTTTTAAATGGGAAACTATCAAATAATGGGTAAAAACTGAAAAAATCCAGGAAAATTGATTTATTTCCATTGTTTTAAATTATTCTTACAATATATTCGACAGTTTATCAAGCGTAAGATCTCCTACGAGTAGAATCATGCCTCTTTCTTTGTTAAATAACGCATAATGGAATAATAATGAAAAAAAAATAAAAAATAAAATAAAATGGCGGGGTGGGATTCGAATTTCGAAGTCGTCTAACTCCCTTTAATATCAAGTTATAATTTTCAAACTCGGACCCTAAGTAGGGGTCTATGGTCCGAACATGTTTACTGAAGGAAATTTTTATAGGTGAATTAGGGGGTGCAGGGGGCCCCTCAAAGTTCTATTGCATAGCTGACCGTGAGAGGACTTTTAAAGCGAAATTGTGGCAGGCTTCTCGTGTTCGAGTGGCATGGTAGTCAAGACGCCGGACTAGTAGCTGAAGGCTGGGGTGAGGGGGCCCGGGTTCGAATCCCAGCTTCAGCAACTTTTCAAAAAAATTTCTTTTTTTTTTCCTCTTCCGCTTATTTTGCATTATATTATTTTTTAAATGAGTTTTTCTATATTTTGGAGGGTCTTACATATAGAAAATATTTTTTTTAAAATGGGAAAATATCAAATAATGCGTAAAAACTGAAAAAATCCAGGAAAAAAAATTTATTTCCATTGTTTCAAATTATTCTTACAATATATTCGACAGTTTATCAAGCATAAGATCTCCTACGAGTAGAATCATGCATCTTTCTTTGTTAAAGAACGCATAATGGAATAATAATGAAAAAAAAAATTTAAAAAAAATGGCGGAGTGGGGTTCGAATTTCGAAGTCGTCTAACTCCCTTTAATATCAAGTTATAATTTTCAAACTCGGACCCTAAGTAGGGGTCTATGTTTTGAACATATTTACTGAAGGAAATTTTTATAGGTGAATTAGGGGGTGCAGGGGGCCCCTCAAAGGTCTATTGCATAGCTGACCGTGAGAGGACTTTTAAAGCGAAATTGTGGCAGGCTTCTCGTGTTCGAGTGGCATGGTAGTCAAGACACCGTACTAGTAGCTGACGGCAGGGGTGAGGGGGCAAGGGTTCGAATCCCAGCTTCAGCAACTTTTCAAAAAAATTTCTTTTTTTTTTCCTCTTCCGCTTATTTTGCATTATATTATTTTTTAAATGAGTTTTTCTATATTTTGGAGGGTCTTTCATATAGAAAATATTTCTTTTAAAATGGGAAAATATCAATTAATGCGTAAAAACTGAAAAAATTCAGGAAATAAAATTTATTTCCATTGTTTTAAATTATTTTTACAATATATTCGACAGTTTATCAAGCGTAAGATCTCCTACGAGTAGAATCATGCATCTTTCTTTGTTAAAGAACGCATAATGGAATAATAATGAAATAAAAATAAAAAATAAAATAAAATGGCGGGGTGGGGTTCGAATTTCGAAGTCGTCTAACTCCCTTTAATATCAAGTTATAATTTTCAAACTCGGACCCTAAGTAGGGGTCTATGGTCCGAACATGTTTACTGAAGGAAATTTTTATAGGTGAATTAGGGGGTGCAGGGGGCCCCTCAAAGTTCTATTGCATAGCTGACCGTGAGAGGACTTTTAAAGCGAAATTGTGGCAGGCTTCTCGTGTTCGAGTGGCATGGTATTCAAGACACCGGACTAGTAGCTGATGGCTGGGGTGAGGGGGCCCAGGTTCGAATCCCAGCTTCAGCAACTTTTCAAAAAAATTTCTTTTTTTTTCTTCTTCCGCTTATTTTGCATTATATTATTTTTTAAATGAGTTTTTCTATATTTTGGAGGGTCTTACATATAGAACATAATTTTTTTAAAATGGAAAAATATCAAATAATGGGTAAAAACTGAAAAAGTCCAGGAAAATTGATTTATTTCCATTGTTTCAAATTATTTTTACAATATATTCGACAGTTTATCAAGCGGAAGATCTCCTACGAGTAGAATCATGCGTCTTTATTTGTTAAAGTACGCATAATGGAATAATAATGAAAAAAAATAAAAAATAAAATTAAATGGCGGGGTGGGGTTCGAATTTCGAAGTCGTCTCACTCCCTTTAATATCAAGTTATAATTTTCAAACTCGGACCCTAAGTAGGGGTCTATGGTCCGAACATGTTTACTGAAGGAAATTTTTATAGGTGAATTAGGGGGTGCAGGAGGCCCCTCAAAGCTCTATTGCATAGCTGACCGTGAGAGGACGTTTAAAGCGAAATTGTGGCAGGCTTCTCGTGTTCGAGTGGCATGGTAGTCAAGACACCGGACTAGTAGCTGACGGCTGGGGTGAGGGGGCCCAGGTTCGAATCCCAGCTTCAGCAACTTTTCAAAAAAATTTCTTTTATTTTCTTCTTCCGCTTATTTTGCATTATATTATTTTTTAAATGAGTTTTTCGATATTTTGGAGGGTCTTACATATAGAAAATAATTTTTTTTAAAATGGGAAAATATCAAATAATGGGTAAAAGCTGAAAAAAACCAGGAAAATTGATTTATTTCCATTGTTTTAAATTATTTTTACAATATATTCGACAGTTTAGCAAGCGTAACATCTCCTACGAGTAGAATCATGCATCTTTCTTTGTTAAAGAACGCATAATGGAATAATAATGAAAAAAAATAAAATAAAATGGCGGGGTGGGGTTCGAATTTCGAAGTCGTCTAACTCCCTTTAATATCAAGTTATAATTTTCAAACTCGGACCCTAAGTAGGGGTCTATGGTCCGAACATGTTTACTGAAGGAAATTTTTATAGGTGAATTAGGGGGTGCAGGGGGCCCCTCAAAGTTCTATTGCATAGCTGACCGTGAGAGGACTTTTAAAGCGAAATTGTGGCAGGCTTCTCGTGTTCGAGTGGCATGGTAGTCAAGACACCGGACAAGTAGCTGACGGCTGGGGAGAGGGGGCCCGGGTTCGAATCCCAGCTTCAGCAACTTTTCAAAAAAATTTCTTTTTTTTTTCCTCTTCCGCTTATTTTGCATTATATTATTTTTTAAATGAGTTTTTCTATATTTTGGAGGGTCTTTCATATAGAAAATATTTCTTTTAAAATGGGAAAATATCAATTAATGCGTAAAAACTGAAAAAATCCAGGAAAAAAAATTTATTTCCATTGTTTTAAATTATTTTTACAATATATTCGACAGTTTATCAAGCGTAAGATCTCCTACGAGTAGAATCATGCATCTTTCTTTGTTAAAGAACGCATAATGGAATAATAATGAAATAAAAATAAAAAATAAAATAAAATGGCGGGGTGGGGTTCGAATTTCGAAGTCGTCTAACTCCCTTTAATATCAAGTTATAATTTTCAAACTCGGACCCTAAGTAGGGGTCTATGGTCCGAACATGTTTACTGAAGGAAATTTTTATAGGTGAATTAGGGGGTGCAGGGGGCCCCTCAAAGTTCTATTGCATAGCTGACCGTGAGAGGACTTTTAAAGCGAAATTGTGGCAGGCTTCTCGTGTTCGAGTGGCATGGTATTCAAGACACCGGACTAGTAGCTGATGGCTGGGGTGAGGGGGCCCAGGTTCGAATCCCAGCTTCAGCAACTTTTCAAAAAAATTTCTTTTTTTTTCTTCTTCCGCTTATTTTGCATTATATTATTTTTTAAATGAGTTTTTCTATATTTTGGAGGGTCTTACATATAGAAAATAATTTTTTTTAAAATGGGAAAATATCAAATAATGGGTAAAAGCTGAAAAAAACCAGGAAAATTGATTTATTTCCATTGTTTTAAATTATTTTTACAATATATTCGACAGTTTAGCAAGCGTAACATCTCCTACGAGTAGAATCATGCATCTTTCTTTGTTAAAGAACGCATAATGGAATAATAATGAAAAAAAATAAAATAAAATGGCGGGGTGGGGTTCGAATTTCGAAGTCGTCTAACTCCCTTTAATATCAAGTTATAATTTTCAAACTCGGACCCTAAGTAGGGGTCTATGGTCCGAACATGTTTACTGAAGGAAATTTTTATAGGTGAATTAGGGGGTGCAGGGGGCCCCTCAAAGTTCTATTGCATAGCTGACCGTGAGAGGACTTTTAAAGCGAAATTGTGGCAGGCTTCTCGTGTTCGAGTGGCATGGTAGTCAAGACACCGGACAAGTAGCTGACGGCTGGGGAGAGGGGGCCCGGGTTCGAATCCCAGCTTCAGCAACTTTTCAAAAAAATTTCTTTTTTTTCCTCTTCCGCTTTTTTGCATTATATTATTTTTTAAATGAGTTTTTCTATATTTTGGAGGGTCTTACATATAGAAAATATTTTTTTTTTAAAATGGGAAAATATCAAATAATGCGTAAAAACTGAAAAAATCCAGGAAAAAAAATTTATTTCCATTGTTTTAAATTATTTTTACAATATATTCGACAGTTTATCAAGCGTAAGATCTCCTACGAATAGAATCATGCATCTTTCTTTGTTAAAGAACGCATAATGGAATAATAATGAAAAAAATGAAAAAATAAAATAAAATGGCGGGGTGGGGTTCGAATTTCGAAGTCGTCTAACTCCCTTTAATATCAAGTTATAATTTTCATACTCGGACCCTAAGTAGGGGTCTATGGTCCGATCATGTTTACTGAAGGAAATTTTTATAGGTGAATTAGGGGGTACAGGGGGCTCCTCAAAGGTCTACAGCATAGCTGACCGTGAGAGGACTTTTAAAGCGAAATTGTGGCAGGCTTCTCGTGTTCGAGTGGCATGGTAGTCAAGACACCGGACTAGTAGATGACGGCTGGGGTGAGGGGACCCAGGTTCGAATCCCAGCTTCAGCAACTTTTCAAAGAAATTTCTTTTTTTTCTTCATCCGCTTATTTTGCATTATATTATTTTTTAAATGAGTTTTTCTATATTTTGGAGGGTCTTACATACAGAAAATAATTATTTTTAAATGGGAAACTATCAAATAATGGGTAAAAACTGAAAAAATCCAGGAAAATTGATTTATTTCCATTGTTTTAAATTATTCTTACAATATATTCGACAGTTTATCAAGCGTAAGATCTCCTACGAGTAGAATCATGCATCTTTCTTTGTTAAAGAACGCATAATGGAATAATAATGAAAAAAAAAATTTAAAAAAAATGGCGGAGTGGGGTTCGAATTTCGAAGTCGTCTAACTCCCTTTAATATCAAGTTATAATTTTCAAACTCGGACCCTAAGTAGGGGTCTATGGTTTGAACATATTTACTGAAGGAAATTTTTATAGGTGAATTAGGGGGTGCAGGGGGCCCCTCAAAGGTCTATTGCATAGCTGACCGTGAGAGGACTTTTAAAGCGAAATTGTGGCAGGCTTCTCGTGTTCGAGTGGCATGGTAGTCAAGACACCGTACTAGTAGCTGACGGCTGGGGTGAGGGGGCCCGGGTTCGAATCCCAGCTTCAGCAACTTTTCAAAAAATTTCTTTTTTTTTTCCTCTTCCGCTTATTTTGCATTATATTATTTTTTAAATGAGTTTTTCTATATTTTGGAGGGTCTTTCATATAGAAAATATTTTTTTTAAAATGGGAAAATATCAAATAATGGGTAAAAGCTGAAAAAAACCAGGAAAATTGATTTATTTCCATTGTTTTAAATTATTTTTACAATATATTCGACAGTTTAGCAAGCGTAACATCTCCTACGAGTAGAATCATGCATCTTTCTTTGTTAAAGAACGCATAATGGAATAATAATGAAAAAAAATAAAATAAAATGGCGGGGGGGGGTTCGAATTTCGAAGTCGTCTAACTCCCTTTAATATCAAGTTATAATTTTCAAACTCGGACCCTAAGTAGGGGTCTATGGTCCGAACATGTTTACTGAAGGAAATTTTTATAGGTGAATTAGGGGGTGCAGGGGGCCCCTCAAAGTTCTATTGCATAGCTGACCGTGAGAGGACTTTTAAAGCGAAATTGTGGCAGGCTTCTCGTGTTCGAGTGGCATGGTAGTCAAGACACCGGACTAGTAGCTGACGGCTGGGGAGAGGGGGCCCGGGTTCGAATCCCAGCTTCAGCAACTTTTCAAAAAAATTTCTTTTTTTTCCTCTTCCGCTTTTTTGCATTATATTATTTTTTAAATGAGTTTTTCTATATTTTGGAGGGTCTTACATATAGAAAATATTTTTTTTTTAAAATGGGAAAATATCAAATAATGCGTAAAAACTGAAAAAATCCAGGAAAAAAAATTTATTTCCATTGTTTTAAATTATTTTTACAATATATTCGACAGTTTATCAAGCGTAAGATCTCCTACGAATAGAATCATGCATCTTTCTTTGTTAAAGAACGCATAATGGAATAATAATGAAAAAAATGAAAAAATAAAATAAAATGGCGGGGTGGGGTTCGAATTTCGAAGTCGTCTAACTCCCTTTAATATCAAGTTATAATTTTCATACTCGGACCCTAAGTAGGGGTCTATGGTCCGATCATGTTTACTGAAGGAAATTTTTATAGGTGAATTAGGGGGTACAGGGGGCTCCTCAAAGGTCTACAGCATAGCTGACCGTGAGAGGACTTTTAAAGCGAAATTGTGGCAGGCTTCTCGTGTTCGAGTGGCATGGTAGTCAAGACACCGGACTAGTAGATGACGGCTGGGGTGAGGGGACCCAGGTTCGAATCCCAGCTTCAGCAACTTTTCAAAGAAATTTCTTTTTTTTCTTCTTCCGCTTATTTTGCATTATATTATTTTTTAAATGAGTTTTTCTATATTTTGGAGGGTCTTACATACAGAAAATAATTATTTTTAAATGGGAAACTATCAAATAATGGGTAAAAACTGAAAAAATCCAGGAAAATTGATTTATTTCCATTGTTTTAAATTATTCTTACAATATATTCGACAGTTTATCAAGCGTAAGATCTCCTACGAGTAGAATCATGCCTCTTTATTTGTTAAATAACGCATAATGGAATAATAATGAAAAAAAAATAAAAAATAAAATAAAATGGCGGGGTGGGGTTCGAATTTCGAAGTCGTCTAACTCCCTTTAATATCAAGTTATAATTTTCAAACTCGGACCCTAAGTAGGGGTCTATGGTCCGAACATGTTTGCAGAAGGAAATTTTTATAGGTGTATTATTGGGTGCAGGGGGCCCCTCAAAGTTCTATTGCACAGCTGACCGTGAGAGGACTTTTAAAGCGAAATTGTGGCAGGCTTCTCGTGTTCGAGTGGCATGGTAGTCAAGACACCGGACTAGTAGCTGACGGTTGGGGTGAGGGACCCCGGGTTCAAATCACAGCTTCAGCAACTTTTCAAAAAAATTTCTTTTTTTTTTCCTCTTCCGCTTATTTTGCATTATATTATTTTTTAAATGAGTTTTTCTATATTTTGGAGGGTCTTTCATATAGAAAATATTTTTTTTAAAATGGGAAAATATCAAATAATGGGTAAAAGCTGAAAAAAACCAGGAAAATTGATTTATTTCCATTGTTTTAAATTATTTTTACAATATATTCGACAGTTTAGCAAGCGTAACATCTCCTACGAGTAGAATCATGCATCTTTCTTTGTTAAAGAACGCATAATGGAATAATAATGAAAAAAAATAAAATAAAATGGCGGGGTGGGGTTCGAATTTCGAAGTCGTCTAACTCCCTTTAATATCAAGTTATAATTTTCAAACTCGGACCCTAAGTAGGGGTCTATGGTCCGAACATGTTTACTGAAGGAAATTTTTATAGGTGAATTAGGGGGTGCAGGGGGCCCCTCAAAGTTCTATTGCATAGCTGACCGTGAGAGGACTTTTAAAGCGAAATTGTGGCAGGCTTCTCGTGTTCGAGTGGCATGGTAGTCAAGACACCGGACTAGTAGCTGACGGCTGGGGAGAGGGGGCCCGGGTTCGAATCCCAGCTTCAGCAACTTTTCAAAAAAATTTCTTTTTTTTCCTCTTCCGCTTTTTTGCATTATATTATTTTTTAAATGAGTTTTTCTATATTTTGGAGGGTCTTACATATAGAAAATATTTTTTTTTTAAAATGGGAAAATATCAAATAATGCGTAAAAACTGAAAAAATCCAGGAAAAAAAATTTATTTCCATTGTTTTAAATTATTTTTACAATATATTCGACAGTTTATCAAGCGTAAGATCTCCTACGAATAGAATCATGCATCTTTCTTTGTTAAAGAACGCATAATGGAATAATAATGAAAAAAATGAAAAAATAAAATAAAATGGCGGGGTGGGGTTCGAATTTCGAAGTCGTCTAACTCCCTTTAATATCAAGTTATAATTTTCATACTCGGACCCTAAGTAGGGGTCTATGGTCCGATCATGTTTACTGAAGGAAATTTTTATAGGTGAATTAGGGGGTACAGGGGGCTCCTCAAAGGTCTACAGCATAGCTGACCGTGAGAGGACTTTTAAAGCGAAATTGTGGCAGGCTTCTCGTGTTCGAGTGGCATGGTAGTCAAGACACCGGACTAGTAGATGACGGCTGGGGTGAGGGGACCCAGGTTCGAATCCCAGCTTCAGCAACTTTTCAAAGAAATTTCTTTTTTTTCTTCTTCCGCTTATTTTGCATTATATTATTTTTTAAATGAGTTTTTCTATATTTTGGAGGGTCTTACATACAGAAAATAATTATTTTTAAATGGGAAACTATCAAATAATGGGTAAAAACTGAAAAAATCCAGGAAAATTGATTTATTTCCATTGTTTTAAATTATTCTTACAATATATTCGACAGTTTATCAAGCGTAAGATCTCCTACGAGTAGAATCATGCCTCTTTATTTGTTAAATAACGCATAATGGAATAATAATGAAAAAAAAATAAAAAATAAAATAAAATGGCGGGGTGGGGTTCGAATTTCGAAGTCGTCTAACTCCCTTTAATATCAAGTTATAATTTTCAAACTCGGACCCTAAGTAGGGGTCTATGGTCCGAACATGTTTGCAGAAGGAAATTTTTATAGGTGTATTAGGGGGTGCAGGGGGCCCCTCAAAGTTCTATTGCACAGCTGACCGTGAGAGGACTTTTAAAGCGAAATTGTGGCAGGCTTCTCGTGTTCGAGTGGCATGGTAGTCAAGACACCGGACTAGTAGCTGACGGTTGGGGTGAGGGACCCCGGGTTCAAATCACAGCTTCAGCAACTTTTCAAAAAAATTTCTTTTTTTTTCTTCTTCCGCTTATTTTGCATTATAATATTTTTTAAATGAGTTTTTCTATATTTTGGAGGGTCTTACATATAGAAAATAATTTTTTTAAAATGGGAAAATATCAAATAATGGGTAAAAACTGAAAAAATCCAGGAAAATTGATTTATTTCCATTGTTTTAAATTATTCTTACAATATTTTCGACAGTTTATCAAGCGTAAGATCTCCTACGAGTAGAATCATAAATCTTTCTTTGTTAAAGAACGCATAATGGAATAACAATGAAATAAAAATAAAAAATAAAATAAAATGGCGGGGTGGGGTTCGAATTTCGAAGTCGTCTAACTCCCTTTAATATCAAGTTATAATTTTCAAACTCGGACCCTAAGTAGGGGTCTATGGACCGAACATGTTTACTGATGGAAATTTTTATAGGTGAATTAGGGGGTGCAGGGGGCCCCTCAAAGTTCTATTGCATAGCTGACCGTGAGAGGACTTTTAAAGCGAAATTGTGGCAGGCTTCTCGTGTTCGAGTGGCATGGTAGTCAAGACACCGGACTAGTAGATGACGGCTGGGGTGAGGGGACCCAGGTTCGAATCCCAGCTTCAGCAACTTTTCAAAGAAATTTCTTTTTTTTCTTCTTCCGCTTATTTTGCATTATATTATTTTTTAAATGAGTTTTTCTATATTTTGGAGGGTCTTACATACAGAAAATAATTATTTTTAAATGGGAAACTATCAAATAATGGGTAAAAACTGAAAAAATCCAGGAAAATTGATTTATTTCCATTGTTTTAAATTATTCTTACAATATATTCGACAGTTTATCAAGCGTAAGATCTCCTACGAGTAGAATCATGCCTCTTTCTTTGTTAAATAACGCATAATGGAATAATAATGAAAAAAAAATAAAAAATAAAATAAAATGGCGGGGTGGGGTTCGAATTTCGAAGTCGTCTAACTCCCTTTAATATCAAGTTATAATTTTCAAACTCGGACCCTAAGTAGGGGTCTATGGTCCGAACATGTTTACAGAAGGAAATTTTTATAGGTGTATTAGGGGGTGCAGGGGGCCCCTCAAAGTTCTATTGCACAGCTGACCGTGAGAGGACTTTTAAAGCGAAATTGTGGCAGGCTTCTCGTGTTCGAGTGGCATGGTAGTCAAGACACCGGACTAGTAGCTGACGGTTGGGGTGAGGGTCCCCGGGTTCAAATCACAACTTCAGCAACTTTTCAAAAAAATTTCTTTTTTTTTCTTCTTCCGCTTATTTTGCATTATAATATTTTTTAAATGAGTTTTTCTATATTTTGGAGGGTCTTACATATAGAAAATAATTTTTTTAAAATGGGAAAATATCAAATAATGGGTAAAAACTGAAAAAATCCAGGAAAATTGATTTATTTCCATTGTTTTAAATTATTTTTACAATATATTCGACAGTTTATCAAGCGTAAGATCTCCTACGAGTAGAATCATGCATCTTTCTTTGTTAAAGTACGCATAATGGAATAATAATGAAAAAAAATAAAAAATAAAATTAAATGGCGGGGTGGGGTTCGAATTTCGAAGTCGTCTAACTCCCTTTAATATCAAGTTATAATTTTCAAACTCGGACCCTAAGTAGGGGTCTATGGTCCGAACATGTTTACTGTAGGAAATTTTTATAGGTGAATTAGGGGGTGCAGGGGGCCCCTCAAAGGTCTACAGCATAGCTGACCGTGAGAGGACTTTTAAAGCGAAATTGTGGCAGGCTTCTCGTGTTCGAGTGGCATGGTAGTCAAGACACCGGACTAGTAGCTGACGGCTGGGGTGAGGGGACCCAGGTTCGAATCCCAGCTTCGGCAACTTTTCAAAAAAAAATTCTTTTTTTTCTTCTTCCGCTTATTTTGCATTATATTATTTTTTAAATGAGTTTTTCTATATTTTGGAGGGTCTTACATACAGAAAATAATTATTTTTAAATGGGAAACTATCAAATAATGGGTAAAAACTGAAAAAATCCAGGAAAATTGATTTATTTCCATTGTTTTAAATTATTCTTACAATATATTCGACAGTTTATCAAGCGTAAGATCTCCTACGAGTAGAATCATAAATCTTTCTTTGTTAAAGAACGCATAATGGAATAACAATGAAATAAAAATAAAAAATAAAATAAAATGGCGGGGTGGGGTTCGAATTTCGAAGTCGTCTAACTCCCTTTAATATCAAGTTATAATTTTCAAACTCGGACCCTAAGTAGGGGTCTATGGACCGAACATGTTTACTGATGGAAATTTTTATAGGTGAATTAGGGGGTGCAGGGGGCCCCTCAAAGTTCTATTGCATAGCTGACCGTGAGAGGACTTTTAAAGCGAAATTGTGGCAGGCTTCTCGTGTTCGAGTGGCATGGTAGTCAAGACACCGGACTAGTAGCTGAAGGCTGGGGTGAGGGGGCCCGGGTACGAATCCCAGCTTCAGCAACTTTTCAAAAAATTTTCTTTTTTTTTTCCTCTTCCGCTTATTTTGCATTATATTATTTTTTAAATGAGTTTTTCTATATTTTGGAGGGTCTTACATATAGAAAATATTTTTTTTAAAATGGGAAAATATCAAATAATGCGTAAAAACTGAAAAAATCCAGGAAAAAAAATTTATTTCCATTGTTTCAAATTATTCTTACAATATATTCGACAGTTTATCAAGCGTAAGATCTCCTACGAGTAGAATCATGCATCTTTCTCTGTTAAAGAACGCATAATGGAATAATAATGAAAAAAAAAATTTAAAAAAAATGGTGGGGTGGGGTTCGAATTTCGAAGTCGTCTAACTCCCTTTAATATCAAGTTATAATTTTCAAACTCGGACCCTAAGTAGGGGTCTATTGTCCGAACATGTTTACTGAAGGAAGTTTTTATAGGTGAATTAGGGGGTGCAGGGGGCCCCTCAAAGGTCTATTGCATAGCTGATCGTGAGAGGACTTTTAAAGCGAAATTGTGGCAGGCTTCTCGTGTTCGAGTGGCATGGTAGTCAAGACACCGGACTAGTGGCTGACGGCTGGGGTGAGGGGGCCCACGTTCGAATCCCAGCTTCAGCAACTTTTCAAAAAAATTTCTTTTTTTTTCTTCTTCCGCTTATTTTGCATTATATTATTTTTTAAATGAGTTTTTTTATATTTTGGAGGGTCTTTCATATAGTAAATAATTTTTTTAAAATGGGAAAATATCAAATAATGGGTAAAAACTGAAAAAATCCAGGAAAATTGATTTATTTCCATTGTTTTAAATTATTTTTACAATATATTCGACAGTTTATCAAGCGTAAGATCTCCTACAAGTAGAATCATGCATCTTTCTTTGTTAAAGAACGCATAATGGAATAATAATGAAAAAAAAAATATAAAAAAATGGTGGTGTGGTGTTCGAATTTCGAAGTCGTCTAACTCCCTTTAATATCAAGTTATAATATTCATACTCGGACCCTAAGTAGGGGTCTATAGTCCGAACATGTTTACCGAAGGAAATTTTTATAGGTGAATTAGGGGGTGCAGGGGGCCACTCAAAGGTCTATTGCATAGCTGACCTTGAGAGGACTTTTAAAGCGAAATTGTGGCAGGCTTCTCGTGTTCGAGTGTTATGGTAATCAAGACACCGGACTAGTAGCTGACGACTGGGGTGAGGGGGCCCAGGTTCGAATCCCAGCTTCAGCAACTTTTCAAAAAAATTTCTTTTTTTTTCTTCTTCCGCTTATTTTGCATTATATTATTTTTTAAATGAGTTTTTCTATATTTTGGAGGGCCTTACATATAGAAAATAATTTTTTAAAATGGGAAAATATCAAATAATGGGTAAAAACTGAAAAAATCCAGGAAAATTGATTTATTTCCATTGTTTTAAATTGTTTTTACAATATATTCGACAGTTTATCAAGCGTAAGATCTCCTACGAGTAGAATCATGCACCTTCCTTTGTTAAAGAACGCATAATGGAATAATAATAAAAAATAAATAAATAAAATGGTGGAGTGGGGTTCGAATTTCGAAGTCGTCTAACTCCCTTTAATATCAAGTTATAATTTTCAAACTCGGACCCTAAGTAGGGGCCTAAGGTCCGAACATGTTTACTGAAGGAAATTTTTATAGGTGAATTAGGGGGTGCAGGGGGCCCCTCAAAGGTCTATTGCATAGCTGACCGTGAGAGGACTTTTAAAGCGAAATTGAGGCAGGCTTCTCGTGTTCGAGTGGCATGGTAATCAAGACAACGGATTAGTAGCTGACGGCTGGGGTGAGGGGGCCCAGGTTCGAATCCCAGCTTCAGCAACTTTTCAAAAAAATTTCTTTTTTTTTCTTCTTCCGCTTATTTTGCATTATATTATTTTTTAAATGAGTTTTTTTATATTTTGGAGGGTCTTTCATATAGTAAATAATTTTTTTAAAATGGGAAAATATCAAATAATGGGTAAAAACTGAAAAAATCCAGGAAAATTGATTTATTTCCATTGTTTTAAATTATTTTTACAATATATTCGACAGTTTATCAAGCGTAAGATCTCCTACAAGTAGAATCATGCATCTTTCTTTGTTAAAGCACGCATAATGGAATAATAATGAAAAAAAAAAATATAAAAAAATGGTGGTGTGGTGTTCGAATTTCGAAGTCGTCTAACTCCCTTTAATATCAAGTTATAATATTCAAACTCGGACCCTAAGTAGGGGTCTATAGTCCGAACATGTTTACCGAAGGAAATTTTTATAGGTGAATTAGGGGGTGCAGGGGGCCACTCAAAGGTCTATTGCATAGCTGACCTTGAGAGGACTTTTAAAGCGAAATTGTGGCAGGCTTCTCGTGTTCGAGTGTTATGGTAATCAAGACACCGGACTAGTAGCTGACGACTGGGGTGAGGGGGCCCAGGTTCGAATCCCAGCTTCAGCAACTTTTCAAAAAAATTTCTTTTTTTTTCTTCTTCCGCTTATTTTGCATTATATTATTTTTTAAATGAGTTTTTCTATATTTTGGAGGGCCTTACATATAGAAAATAATTTTTTTAAAATGGGAAAATATCAAATAATGGGTAAAAACTGAAAAAATCCAGGAAAATTGATTTATTTCCATTGTTTTAAATTATTTTTACAATATATTCGACAGTTTATCAAGCGTAAGATCTCCTACGAGTAGAATCAAGCATCTTTCTTTGTTAAAGAACGCATAATGGAATAATAATGAAAAAAAAATAAAATGGCGGAGTGGGGTTCGAATTTCGAAGTCGTCTAACTCCCTTTAATATCAAGTTATAATTTTCAAACTCGGACCCTAAGTAGGAGTCTATGGTCCGAACATATTTACTGAAGGAAATTTTTATAGGTGAATTAGGGGGTGCAGGGGCCCCTCAAAGGTCTATTGCATAGCTGACCGTGAGAGGACTTTTAAAGCGAAATTGTGGCAGGCTTCTCGTGTTCGAGTGGCATGGTAGTCAAGACACCGGACTAATAGCTGACGGCTGGGGTGAGGGGGCCCGGGTTCGAATCACAGCTTCAGCAACTTTTCAAAAAAATTTCTTTTTTTTTTCTTCTTCCGCTTATTTTGCATTATATTATTTTTTAAATGAGTTTTTCTATATTTTGGAGGGTCTTATATATAGAAAATAATTTTTTTTAAATGGGAAAATATCAAACAATGGGTAAAAACTGAAAAAATCCAGGAAAATTGATTTATTTCCATTGTTTTAAATTATTCTAACAATATATTCGACAGTTTATCAAGCGTAAGATCTCCTACGAGTAGAATCATGCATCTTTCTTTGTTAAAGAACGCATAATGGAATAATAATGAAAAAAAAATGGCGGACTGGGGTTCGAATTTCGATGTCGTCTAACTCCCTTTAATATCAAGTTATAATTTTCAAACTCGGACCCTAAGTAGCGGTCTATGGTCCGAACATGTTTACTGAAGGAAATTTTTATAGGTGAATTAGGGGGTGCAGGGGGCCCCTCAAAGGTCTATTGCATAGCTGACCGTGAGAGGACTTTTAAAGCAAAATTGTGGCAGGCTTCTCGTGTTCGAGTGGCATGGTAGTCAAGACACCGGACTAGTAGCTGACGGCTGGGTTGAGGGGGCCCAGGTTCCAATCCCAGCTTCAGCAACTTTTCAAAAAAATTTCTTTTTTTTTCTTCTTCCGCTTATTTTGCATTATATTATTTTTTAAATGAGTTTTTCTATATTTTGGAGGGTCTTACATATAGATAATAATTTTTTTAAAATGGGAAAATATCAAATAATGGGTAAAAACTGAAAAAATCCAGGAGAATTGATTTATTTCCATTGTTTTAAATTATTTTTACAATATATTCGACAGTTTATCAAGCGTAAGATCTCCTACGAGTAGAATCATAAATCTTTCTTTGTTAAAGAACGCATAATGGAATAATAATGAAATAAAAATAAAAAATAAAATAAAATGGCGGGGTGGGGTTCGAATTTCGAAGTCGTCTAACTCCCTTTAATATCAAGTTATAATTTTCAAACTCGGACCCTAAGTAGGGGTCTATGGTCCGAACATGTTTACTGAAGGAAATTTTTATAGGTGAATTAGGGGGTGCAGGGGGCCCCTCAAAGTTCTATTGCATAGCTGACCGTGAGAGGACTTTTAAAGCGAAATTGTGGCAGGCTTCTCGTGTTCGAGTGGCATGGTAGTCAAGACGCCGGACTAGTAGCTGAAGGCTGGGGTGAGGGGGCCCGGGTTCGAATCCCAGCTTCAGCAACTTTTCAAAAAAATTTCTTTTTTTTTTCCTCTTCCGCTTATTTTGCATTATATTATTTTTTAAATGAGTTTTTCTATATTTTGGAGGGTCTTACATATAGAAAATATTTTTTTTAAAATGGGAAAATATCAAATAATGCGTAAAAACTGAAAAAATCCAGGAAAAAAAATTTATTTCCATTGTTTCAAATTATTCTTACAATATATTCGACAGTTTATCAAGCGTAAGATCTCCTACGAGTAGAATCATGCATCTTTCTTTGTTAAAGAACGCATAATGGAATAATAATGAAAAAAAAAATTTAAAAAAAATGGCGGAGTGGGGTTCGAATTTCGAAGTCGTCTAACTCCCTTTAATATCAAGTTATAATTTTCAAACTCGGACCCTAAGTAGGGGTCTATGGTTTGAACATATTTACTGAAGGAAATTTTTATAGGTGAATTAGGGGGTGCAGGGGGCCCCTCAAAGGTCTATTGCATAGCTGACCGTGAGAGGACTTTTAAAGCGAAATTGTGGCAGGCTTCTCGTGTTCGAGTGGCATGGTAGTCAAGACACCGTACTAGTAGCTGATGGCTGGGGTGAGGGGGCCCGGGTTCGAATCCCAGCTTCAGCAACTTTTCAAAAAAATTTCTTTTTTTTTCCTCTTCCGCTTATTTTGCATTATATTATTTTTTAAATGAGTTTTTCTATATTTTGGAGGGTCTTTCATATAGAAAATATTTTTTTTAAAATGGGAAAATATCAATTAATGCGTAAAAACTGAAAAAATCCAGGAAAAAAAATTTATTTCCATTGTTTTAAATTATTTTTACAATATATTCGACAGTTTATCAAGCGTAAGATCTCCTACGAGTAGAATCATGCATCTTTCTTTGTTAAAGAACGCATAATGGAATAATAATGAAATAAAAATAAAAAATAAAATAAAATGGCGGGGTGGGGTTCGAATTTCGAAGTCGTCTAACTCCCTTTAATATCAAGTTATAATTTTCAAACTCGGACCCTAAGTAGGGGTCTATGGTCCGAACATGTTTACTGAAGGAAATTTTTATAGGTGAATTAGGGGGTGCAGGGGGCCCCTCAAAGTTCTATTGCATAGCTGACCGTGAGAGGACTTTTAAAGCGAAATTGTGGCAGGCTTCTCGTGTTCGAGTGGCATGGTATTCAAGACACCGGACTAGTAGCTGATGGCTGGGGTGAGGGGGCCCAGGTTCGAATCCCATCTTCAGCAACTTTTCAAAAAAATTTCTTTTTTTTTCTTCTTCCGCTTATTTTGCATTATATTATTTTTTAAATGAGTTTTTCTATATTTTGGAGGGTCTTACATATAGAACATAATTTTTTTAAAATGGAAAAATATCAAATAATGGGTAAAAACTGAAAAAGTCCAGGAAAATTGATTTATTTCCATTGTTTTAAATTATTTTTACAATATATTCGACAGTTTATCAAGCGGAAGATCTCCTACGAGTAGAATCATGCGTCTTTATTTGTTAAAGTACGCATAATGGAATAATAATGAAAAAAAATAAAAAATAAAATTAAATGGCGGGGTGGGGTTCGAATTTCGAAGTCGTCTCACTCCCTTTAATATCAAGTTATAATTTTCAAACTCGGACCCTAAGTAGGGGTCTATGGTCCGAACATGTTTACTGAAGGAAATTTTTATAGGTGAATTAGGGGGTGCAGGAGGCCCCTCAAAGATCTGTTGCATAGCTGACCATGAGAGGACGTTTAAAGCGAAATTGTGGCAGGCTTCTCGTGTTCGAGTGGCATGGTAGTCAAGACACCGGACTAGTAGCTGACGGCTGGGGTGAGGGGGCCCAGGTTCGAATCCCAGCTTCAGCAACTTTTCAAAAAAATTTCTTTTATTTTCTTCTTCCGCTTATTTTGCATTATATTATTTTTTAAATGAGTTTTTCTATATTTTGGAGGGTCTTACATATAGAAAATATTTTTTTTTTAAAATGGGAAAATATCAAATAATGCGTAAAAACTGAAAAAATCCAGGAAAAAAAATTTATTTCCATTGTTTTAAATTATTTTTACAATATATTCGACAGTTTATCAAGCGTAAGATCTCCTACGAATAGAATCATGCATCTTTCTTTGTTAAAGAACGCATAATGGAATAATAATGAAAAAAATGAAAAAATAAAATAAAATGGCGGGGTGGGGTTCGAATTTCGAAGTCGTCTAACTCCCTTTAATATCAAGTTATAATTTTCATACTCGGACCCTAAGTAGGGGTCTATGGTCCGAACATGTTTACTGAAGGAAATTTTTATAGGTGAATTAGGGGGTACAGGGGGCTCCTCAAAGGTCTACAGCATAGCTGACCGTGAGAGGACTTTTAAAGCGAAATTGTGGCAGGCTTCTCGTGTTCGAGTGGCATGGTAGTCAAGACACCGGACTAGTAGATGACGGCTGGGGTGAGGGGACCCAGGTTCGAATCCCAGCTTCAGCAACTTTTCAAAGAAATTTCTTTTTTTTCTTCTTCCGCTTATTTTGCATTATATTATTTTTTAAATGAGTTTTTCTATATTTTGGAGGGTCTTACATACAGAAAATAATTATTTTTAAATGGGAAACTATCAAATAATGGGTAAAAACTGAAAAAATCCAGGAAAATTGATTTATTTCCATTGTTTTAAATTATTCTTACAATATATTCGACAGTTTATCAAGCGTAAGATCTCCTACGAGTAGAATCATAAATCTTTCTTTGTTAAAGAACGCATAATGGAATAACAATGAAATAAAAATAAAAAATAAAATAAAATGGCGGGGTGGGGTTCGAATTTCGAAGTCGTCTAACTCCCTTTAATATCAAGTTATAATTTTCAAACTCGGACCCTAAGTAGGGGTCTATGGACCGAACATGTTTACTGATGGAAATTTTTATAGGTGAATTAGGGGGTGCAGGGGGCCCCTCAAAGTTCTATTGCATAGCTGACCGTGAGAGGACTTTTAAAGCGAAATTGTGGCAGGCTTCTCGTGTTCGAGTGGCATGGTAGTCAAGACACCGGACTAGTAGCTGAAGGCTGGGGTGAGGGGGCCCGGGTACGAATCCCAGCTTCAGCAACTTTTCAAAAAATTTTCTTTTTTTTTTCCTCTTCCGCTTATTTTGCATTATATTATTTTTTAAATGAGTTTTTCTATATTTTGGAGGGTCTTACATATAGAAAATATTTTTTTTAAAATGGGAAAATATCAAATAATGCGTAAAAACTGAAAAAATCCAGGAAAAAAAATTTATTTCCATTGTTTCAAATTATTCTTACAATATATTCGACAGTTTATCAAGCGTAAGATCTCCTACGAGTAGAATCATGCATCTTTCTTTGTTAAAGAACGCATAATGGAATAATAATGAAAAAAAAAATTTAAAAAAAATGGTGGGGTGGGGTTCGAATTTCGAAGTCGTCTAACTCCCTTTAATATCAAGTTATAATTTTCAAACTCGGACCCTAAGTAGGGGTCTATTGTCCGAACATGTTTACTGAAGGAAGTTTTTATAGGTGAATTAGGGGGTGCAGGGGGCCCCTCAAAGGTCTATTGCATAGCTGATCGTGAGAGGACTTTTAAAGTGAAATTGTGGCAGGCTTCTCGTGTTCGAGTAGCATGGTAGTCAAGACACCGGACTAGTGGCTGACGGCTGGGGTGAGGGGGCCCAGGTTCGAATCCCAGCTTCAGCAACTTTTCAAGAAAATTTCTTTTTTTTTCTTCTTCCGCTTATTTTGCATTATATTATTTTTTAAATGAGTTTTTCTATATTTTGGAGGGCCTTACATATAGAAAATAATTTTTTTAAAATGGGAAAATATCAAATAATGGGTAAAAACTGAAAAAATCCAGGAAAATTGATTTATTTCCATTGTTTTAAATTGTTTTTACAATATATTCGACAGTTTATCAAGCGTAAGATCTCCTACGAGTAGAATCATGCACCTTCCTTTGTTAAAGAACGCATAATGGAATAATAATAAAAAATAAATAAATAAAATGGTGAAGTGGGGTTCGAATTTCGAAGTCGTCTAACTCCCTTTAATATCAAGTTATAATTTTCAATCTCGGACCCTAAGTAGGGGTCTATGGTCCGAACATGTTTACTGAAGGAAATTTTTATAGGTGAATTAGGGGGGGCAGGGGGCCCCTCAAAGGTCTATTGCATAGCTGACCGTGAGAGGACGTTTAAAGCGAAATAGTGGCAGGCTTCTCGTGTTCGAGTGGCATGGTAGTCAAGACACCGGACTAGTAGCTGACGGCTGGGGTGAGGGGGCCCAGGTTCGAATCCCAGCTTCAGCAACTTTTCAAAAAATTTCTTTTTTTTTCTTCTTGCGCTTATTTTGCATTATATTATTTTTTAAATGAGTTTTTCTATATTTTGGAGGGTCTTACATATAGAAAATATTTTTTTTTAAATGGGAAAATATCAAACAATGGGTGAAAACTGAAAAAATCCAGGAAAATTGATTTATTTCCATTGTTTTAAATTATTTTTACAATATATTCGACAGTTTATCAAGCGTAAGATCTCCTACGAGTAGAATCAAGCATCTTTCTTTGTTAAAGAACGCATAATGGAATAATAATGAAAAAAAAAAATAAAATGGCGGAGTTGGGTTCGAATTTCGAAGTCGTCTAACTCCCTTTAATATCAAGTTATAATTTTCAAACTCGGACCCTAAGTAGGGGTCTATGGTCCGAACATATTTACTGAAGGAAATTTTTATAGGTGAATTAGGGGGGGCAGAGGCCCCTCAAAGGTCTATTGCATAGCTGACCGTGAGAGGACTTTTAAAGCGAAATTGTGGCAGGCTTCTCGTGTTCGAGTGGCATGGTAGTCAAGACACCGGACTAATAGCTGACGGCTGGGGTGAGGGGGCCCGGGTTCGAATCACAGCTTCAGCAACTTTTCAAAAAAATTTCTTTTTTTTTCTTCTTCCGCTTATTTTGCATTATATTATTTTTTAAATGAGTTTTTCTATATTTTGGAGGGTCTTATATATAGAAAATAATTTTTTTTAAATGGGAAAATATCAAACAATGGGTAAAAACTGAAAAAATCCAGGAAAATTGATTTATTTCCATTGTTTTAAATTATTCTAACAATATATTCGACAGTTTATCAAGCGTAAGATCTCCTACGAGTAGAATCATGCATCTTTCTTTGTTAAAGAACGCATAATGGAATAATAATGAAAAAAAAAATGGCGGAGTGGGGTTCGAATTTCGAAGTCGTCTAACTCCCTTTAATATCAAGTTATAATTTTCAAACTCGGACCCTAAGTAGGGGTCTATGGTCCGAACATATTTACTGATGGAAATTTTTATAGGTGAATTAGGGGGTGCAGGGGGCCCCTCAAAGGTCTATTGCATAGCTGACCGTGAGAGGACTTTTAAAGCGAAATTGTGGCAGGCTTCTCGTGTTCGAGTGGCATGGTAGTCAAGACACCGGACTAATAGCTGACGGCTGGGGTGAGGGGGCCCGGGTTCGAATCACAGCTTCAGAAACTTTTCAAAAAAATTTCTTTTTTTTTCTTCTTCCGCTTATTTTGCATTATATTATTTTTTAAATGAGTTTTTCTATATTTTGGAGGGTCTTACATATAGAAAATAATTTTTTTAAAATGGGAAAATATCAAATAATGGGTAAAAACTGAAAAAATCCAGGAAAATTGATTTATTTCCATTGTTTTAAATTATTTTTACAATATATTCGACAGTTTATCAAGCGTAAGATCTCCTACGAGTAGAATCATGCATCTTTCTTTGTTAAAGTACGCATAATGGAATAATAATGAAAAAAAAATAATAAATAAAATAAAATGCCGGTGTGGGGTTCGAATATCGAAGTCGTCTAACTCCCTTTAATATCAAGTTATAATTTTCAAACTCGGACCCTAAGTAGGGGCCTAAGGTCCGAACATGTTTACTGAAGGAAATTTTTATAGGTGAATTAGGGGGTGCAGGGGGCCCCTCAAAGATCTATTGCATAGCTGACCGTGAGAGGACTTTTAAAGCGAAATTGAGGCAGGCTTCTCGTGTTCGAGTGGCATGGTAATCAAGACAACGGATTAGTAGCTGACGGCTGGGGTGAGGGGGCCCAGGTTCGAATCCCAGCTTCAGCAACTTTTCAAAAAAATTTCTTTTTTTTTCTTCTTCCGCTTATTTTGCATTATATTATTTTTTAAATGAGTTTTTCTATATTTTGGAGGGTCTTACATATAGAAAATAATTTTTTTAAAATGGGAAAATATCAAATAATGGGTAAAAACTGAAAAAATCCAGGAAAATTGATTTATTTCCATTGTTTTAAATTATTTTTACAATATATTCGACAGTTTATCAAGTGTAAGATCTCCTACGAGTAGAATCATGCATCTTTCTTTTTTAAAGAACGCATAATGGAATAATAATGAAAAAAAATAAAAAATAAAATTAAATGGCGGGGTGGGGTTCGAATTTCGAAGTCGTCTAACTCCCTTTAATATCAAGTTATAATTTTCAATCTCGGACCCTAAGTAGGGGTCTATGGTCCGAACATGTTTACTGAAGGAAATTTTTATAGGTGAATTAGGGGGGGCAGGGGGCCCCTCAAAGATCTATTGCATAGCTGACCGTGAGAGGACGTTTAAAGCGAAATAGTGGCAGGCTTCTCGTGTTCGAATGGCATGGTAGTCAAGACACCGGACTAGTAGCTGACGGCTGGGGTGAGGGGGCCCAGGTTCGAATCCCAGCTTCAGCAACTTTTCAAAAAATTTCTTTTTTTTTCTTCTTGCGCTTATTTTGCATTATATTATTTTTTAAATGAGTTTTTCTATATTTTGGAGGGTCTTACATATAGAAAATATTTTTTTTTAAATGGGAAAATATCAAACAATGGGTGAAAACTGAAAAAATCCAGGAAAATTGATTTATTTCCATTGTTTTAAATTATTTTTACAATATATTCGACAGTTTATCAAGCGTAAGATCTCCTACGAGTAGAATCAAGCATCTTTCTTTGTTAAAGAACGCATAATGGAATAATAATGAAAAAAAAAATAAAATGGCGGAGTTGGGTTCGAATTTCGAAGTCGTCTAACTCCCTTTAATATCAAGTTATAATTTTCAAACTCGGACCCTAAGTAGGGGTCTATGGTCCGAACATATTTACTGAAGGAAATTTTTATAGGTGAATTAGGGGGTGCAGAGGCCCCTCAAAGGTCTATTGCATAGCTGACCGTGAGAGGACTTTTAAAGCGAAATTGTGGCAGGCTTCTCGTGTTCGAGTGGCATGGTAGTCAAGACACCGGACTAATAGCTGACGGCTGGGGTGAGGGGGCCCGGGTTCGAATCACAGCTTCAGCAACTTTTCAAAAAAATTTCTTTTTTTTTCTTCTTCCGCTTATTTTGCATTATATTATTTTTTAAATGAGTTTTTCTATATTTTGGAGGGTCTTATATATAGAAAATAATTTTTTTTAAATGGGAAAATATCAAACAATGGGTAAAAACTGAAAAAATCCAGGAAAATTGATTTATTTCCATTGTTTTAAATTATTCTAACAATATATTCGACAGTTTATCAAGCGTAAGATCTCCTACGAGTAGAATCATGCATCTTTCTTTGTTAAAGAACGCATAATGGAATAATAATGAAAAAAAAATGGCGGAGTGGGGTTCGAATTTCGAAGTCGTCTAACTCCCTTTAATATCAAGTTATAATTTTCAAACTCGGACCCTAAGTAGGGGTCTATGGTCCGAACATATTTACTGATGGAAATTTTTATAGGTGAATTAGGGGGTGCAGGGGGCCCCTCAAAGGTCTATTGCATAGCTGACCGTGAGAGGACTTTTAAAGCGAAATTGTGGCAGGCTTCTCGTGTTCGAGTGGCATGGTAGTCAAGACACCGGACTAATAGCTGACGGCTGGGGTGAGGGGGCCCGGGTTCGAATCACAGCTTCAGAAACTTTTCAAAAAAATTTCTTTTTTTTTCTTCTTCCGCTTATTTTGCATTATATTATTTTTTAAATGAGTTTTTCTATATTTTGGAGGGTCTTACATATAGAAAATAATTTTTTTAAAATGGGAAAATATCAAATAATGGGTAAAAACTGAAAAAATCCAGGAAAATTGATTTATTTCCATTGTTTTAAATTATTTTTACAATATATTCGACAGTTTATCAAGCGTAAGATCTCCTACGAGTAGAATCATGCATCTTTCTTTGTTAAAGTACGCATAATGGAATAATAATGAAAAAAAAATAAAAAATAAAATTAAATGGCGGGGTGGGGTTCGAATTTCGAAGTCGTCTAACTCCCTTTAATATCAAGTTATAATTTTCAAACTCGGACCCTAAGTAGGGGTCTATGGTCCGAACATATTTACTGAAGGAAATTTTTATAGGTGAATTAGGGGGTGCAGGGGGCCCCTCAAAGTTCTATTGCATAGCTGACCGTGAGAGGACTTTTAAAGCGAAATTGTGGCAGGCTTCTCGTGTTCGAGTGGCATGGTAGTCAAGACACCGGACTAATAGCTGACGGCTGGGGTGAGGGGGCCCGGGTTCGAATCACAGCTTCAGAAACTTTTCAAAAAAATTTCTTTTTTTTTCTTCTTCCGCTTATTTTGCATTATATTATTTTTTAAATGAGTTTTTCTATATTTTGGAGGGTCTTACATATAGAAAATAATTTTTTTAAAATGGGAAAATATCAAATAATGGGTAAAAACTGAAAAAATCCAGGAAAATTGATTTATTTCCATTGTTTTAAATTATTTTTACAATATATTCGACAGTTTATCAAGCGTAAGATCTCCTACGAGTAGAATCATGCATCTTTCTTTGTTAAAGTACGCATAATGGAATAATAATGAAAAAAAAATAAAAAATAAATTTAAATGGCGGGGTGGGGTTCGAATTTCGAAGTCGTCTAACTCCCTTTAATATCAAGTTATAATTTTCAAACTCGGACCCTAAGTAGGGGTCTATGGTCCGAACATATTTACTGAAGGAAATTTTTATAGGTGAATTAGGGGGTGCAGGGGGCCCCTCAAAGGTCTATTGCATAGCTGACCGTGAGAGGACTTTTAAAGCGAAATTGTGGCAGGCTTCTCGTGTTCGAGTGGCATGGTAGTCAAGACACCGGACTAGTAGCTGACGGCTGGGGTGAGGGGGCCCGGGTTCGAATCACAGATTCAGCAACTTTTCAAAAAAATTTCTTTTTTTTTCTTCTTCCGCTTATTTTGCATTGTATTATTTTTTAAATGAGTTTTTCTATATTTTGGAGGGTCTTACATATAGAAAATAATTTTTTTAAAATGGGAAAATATCAAATAATGGGTAAAAACTGAAAAAATCCAGGAAAATTGATTTATTTCCATAGTTTTAAATTATTTTTACAATATATTCGACAGTTTATCAAGCGTAAGATCTCCTACGAGTAGAATCATGCATCTTTCCTTTTTAAATTACGCATAATGGAATAATAATGAAAAAAAATAAAAAATAAAATTAAATGGCGGGGTGGGGTTCGAATTTCGAAGTCGTCTAACTCCCTTTAATATCAAGTTATAATTTTCAAACTCGGACCCTAAGTAGGGGTCTATGGTCCAAACATGTTTACTGAAGGAAATTTTTATAGGTGAATTAGGGGGTGCAGGGGGCCCCTCAAAGGTCTAATGCATAGCTGACCGTGAGAGGACGTTTAAAGCGAAATTGTGGCAGGCTTCTCGTGTTCGAGTGGCATGGTAGTCAAGACACCGGACTAGTAGCTGACGGCTGGGGTTAGGGGGCCCAGGTTCGAATCCCAGCTTCAGCAACTTTTCAAAAAATTTCTTTTTTTTCTTCTTGCGCTTATTTTGCATTATATTATTTTTTAAATGAGTTTTTCTATATTTTGGAGGGTCTTACATATAGAAAATAATTTTTTTTAAATGAGAAAATATCAAACAATGGGTAAAAACTGAAAAAATCCAGGAAAATTGATTTATTTCCATTGTTTTAAATTATTTTTACAATATATATTCGACAGTTTATCAAGCGTAAGATCTCCTACGAGTAGAATCATGCATCTTGCTTTGTTAAAGAACGCTTAATGGAATAATAATGAAAAAAAAAATAAAAAATAAAATTAAATGGCGGGGTGGGGTTCGAATTTCGAAGTCGTCTAACTCCCTTTAATATCAAGTTATAATTTTCAAACTCGGACCCTAAGTAGGGGTCTATGGTCCGAACATATTTACTGAAGGAAATTTTTATAGGTGAATTAGGGGGTGCAGGGGGCCCCTCAAAGGTCTATTGCATAGCTGACCGTGAGAGGACTTTTAAAGCGAAATTGTGGCAGGCTTCTCGTGTTCGAGTGGCATGGTAGTCAAGACACCGGACTAATAGCTGACGGCTGGGGTGAGGGGGCCCGGGTTCGAATCACAGCTTCAGAAACTTTTCAAAAAAATTTCTTTTTTTTTCTTCTTCCGCTTATTTTGCATTATATTATTTTTTAAATGAGTTTTTCTATATTTTGGAGGGTCTTACATATAGAAAATAATTTTTTTAAAATGGGAAAATATCAAATAATGGGTAAAAACTGAAAAAATCCAGGAAAATTGATTTATTTCCATTGTTTTAAATTATTTTTACGATATATTCGACAGTTTATCAAGCGTAAGATCTCCTACGAGTAGAATCATGCATCTTTCTTTGTTAAAGTACGCATAATGGAATAATAATGAAAAAAAAATAAAAAATAAATTTAAATGGCGGGGTGGGGTTCGAATTTCGAAGTCGTCTAACTCCCTTTAATATCAAGTTATAATTTTCAAACTCGGACCCTAAGTAGGGGTCTATGGTCCAAACATGTTTACTGAAGGAAATTTTTATAGGTGAATTAGGGGGTGCAGGGGGCCCCTCAAAGGTCTAATGCATAGCTGACCGTGAGAGGACGTTTAAAGCGAAATTGTGGCAGGCTTCTCGTGTTCGAGTGGCATGGTAGTCAAGACACCGGACTAGTAGCTGACGGCTGGGGTTAGGGGGCCCAGGTTCGAATCCCAGCTTCAGCAACTTTTCAAAAAATTTCTTTTTTTTCTTCTTGCGCTTATTTTGCATTATATTATTTTTTAAATGAGTTTTTCTATATTTTGGAGGGTCTTACATATAGAAAATAATTTTTTTTAAATGAGAAAATATCAAACAATGGGTAAAAACTGAAAAAATCCAGGAAAATTGATTTATTTCCATTGTTTTAAATTATTTTTACAATATATATTCGACAGTTTATCAAGCGTAAGATCTCCTACGAGTAGAATCATGCATCTTGCTTTGTTAAAGAACGCTTAATGGAATAATAATGAAAAAAAAAATAAAAAAATAAAATAAAATGGCGGGGTGGGGTTCGAATTTCGAAGTCGTCTAACTCCCTTTAATATCAAGTTATAATTTTCAAACTCGGACCCTAAGTAGGAGTCTATGGTCCGAACATGTTTACTGAAGGAAATTTTTATAGGTGAATTAGGGGGTGCAGGGGGCCCCTCAAAGGTCTATTGCATAGCTGACCGCGAGAGGACTATTAAAGCGAAATTGAGGCAGGTTTTTCGTGTTCGAGTGGCATGGTAGTCAAGACACCGGACTAGTAGCTGACGGCTGGGGTGAGGGGACCCAGGTTCGAATCCCAGCTTCAGTAACATTTCAAAAAAATTTCTTTTCTTTCTTCTTCCACTTATTTTGCATTATATTATTTTTTAAATGAGTTTTTCTATATTTTAGAGGGTCTTACATATAGAAAATAATTTTTTTAAAATGGGAAAATATCAAATAATGGGTAAAAACTGAAAAAATCCAGGAAAATTGATTTATTTCCATTGTTTTAAATTATTTTTACAATATATTCGACAGTTTATCAAGCGTAAGATCTCCTACGAGTAGAATCATGCATCTTTCTTTGTTAAAGTACGCATAATGGAATAATAATGAAAAAAAAAATAAAAAATAAAATTAAATGGCGGGGTGGGGTTCGAATTTCGAAGTCGTCTAACTCCCTTTAATATCAAGTTATAATTTTCAAACTCGGACCCTAAGTAGGGGTCTATGGTCCGAACATATTTACTGAAGGAAATTTTTATAGGTGAATTAGGGGGTGCAGGGGGCCCCTCAAAGGTCTATTGCATAGCTGACCGTGAGAGGACTTTTAAAGCGAAATTGTGGCAGGCTTCTCGTGTTCGAGTGGCATGGTAGTCAAGACACCGGACTAATAGCTGACGGCTGGGGTGAGGGGGCCCGGGTTCGAATCACAGCTTCAGAAACTTTTCAAAAAAATTTCTTTTTTTTTCTTCTTCCGCTTATTTTGCATTATATTATTTTTTAAATGAGTTTTTCTATATTTTGGAGGGTCTTACATATAGAAAATAATTTTTTTAAAATGGGAAAATATCAAATAATGGGTAAAAACTGAAAAAATCCAGGAAAATTGATTTATTTCCATTGTTTTAAATTATTTTTACGATATATTCGACAGTTTATCAAGCGTAAGATCTCCTACGAGTAGAATCATGCATCTTTCTTTGTTAAAGTACGCATAATGGAATAATAATGAAAAAAAAATAAAAAATAAATTTAAATGGCGGGGTGGGGTTCGAATTTCGAAGTCGTCTAACTCCCTTTAATATCAAGTTATAATTTTCAAACTCGGACCCTAAGTAGGGGTCTATGGTCCGAACATATTTACTGAAGGAAATTTTTATAGGTGAATTAGGGGGTGCAGGGGGCCCCTCAAAGGTCTATTGCATAGCTGACCGTGAGAGGACTTTTAAAGCGAAATTGTGGCAGGCTTCTCGTGTTCGAGTGGCATGGTAGTCAAGACACCGGACTAGTAGCTGACGGCTGGGGTGAGGGGGCCCGGGTTCGAATCACAGATTCAGCAACTTTTCAAAAAAATTTCTTTTTTTTTCTTCTTCCGCTTATTTTGCATTGTATTATTTTTTAAATGAGTTTTTCTATATTTTGGAGGGTCTTACATATAGAAAATAATTTTTTTAAAATGGGAAAATATCAAATAATGGGTAAAAACTGAAAAAATCCAGGAAAATTGATTTATTTCCATAGTTTTAAATTATTTTTACAATATATTCGACAGTTTATCAAGCGTAAGATCTCCTACGAGTTGAATCATGCATCTTTCTTTTTTAAAGTACGCATAATGGAATAATAATGAAAAAAAATAAAAAATAAAATTAAATGGCGGGGTGGGGTTCGAATTTCGAAGTCGTCTAACTCCCTTTAATATCAAGTTATAATTTTCAAACTCGGACCCTAAGTAGGGGTCTATGGTCCGAACATGTTTACTGAAGGAAATTTTTATAGGTGAATTAGGGGGTGCAGGGGGCCCCTCAAAGGTCTATTGCATAGCTGACCGTGAGAGGACGTTTAAAGCGAAATTGTGGCAGGCTTCTCGTGTTCGAGTGGCATGGTAGTCAAGACACCGGACTAGTAGCTGACGGCTGGGGTTAGGGGGCCCAGGTTCGAATCCCAGCTTCAGCAACTTTTCAAAAAATTTCTTTTTTTTCTTCTTGCGCTTATTTTGCATTATATTATTTTTTAAATGAGTTTTTCTATATTTTGGAGGGTCTTACATATAGAAAATATTTTTTTTTAAATGAGAAAATATCAAACAATGGGTAAAAACTGAAAAAATCCAGGAAAATTGATTTATTTCCATTGTTTTAAATTATTTTTACAATATATATTCGACAGTTTATCAAGCGTAAGATCTCCTACGAGTAGAATCATGCATCTTGCTTTGTTAAAGAACGCTTAATGGAATAATAATGAAAAAAAAAATAAAAAAATAAAATAAAATGGCGGGGTGGGGTTCGAATTTCGAAGTCGTCTAACTCCCTTTAATATCAAGTTATAATTTTCAAACTCGGACCCTAAGTAGGAGTCTATGGTCCGAACATGTTTACTGAAGGAAATTTTTATAGGTGAATTAGGGGGTGCAGGGGGCCCCTCAAAGGTCTATTGCATAGCTGACCGCGAGAGGACTATTAAAGCGAAATTGAGGCAGGTTTTTCGTGTTCGAGTGGCATGGTAGTCAAGACACCGGACTAGTAGCTGACGGCTGGGGTGAGGGGACCCAGGTTCGAATCCCAGCTTCAGTAACATTTCAAAAAAATTTCTTTTCTTTCTTCTTCCACTTATTTTGCATTATATTATTTTTTAAATGAGTTTTTCTATATTTTAGAGGGTCTTACATATAGAAAATAATTATTTTTAAATGGGAAAATATCAAATAATGGGTAAAAACTGAAAAAATCCAGGAAAATTGATTTATTTCCATTGTTTTAAATTATTCTTACAATATATTCGACAGTTTATCAAGTGTAAGATCTCCTACGAGTAGAATCATGCATCTTTCTTTGTTAAAGAACGCATAATGGAATAATAATGAAAAAAAATAAAAAATAAAATAAAATGGCGGGGTGGGGTTCGAATTTCGAAGTCGTCTAACTCCCTTTAATATCAAGTTATAATTTTCAAACTCGGACCCTAACGAGGGGTGTATGGTCCGAACATGTTTACTGAAGGAAATTTTTATAGGTGAATTAGGGGGTGCAGGGGGCCCCTCAAAGCTCTATTGCATAGCTGACCGTGAGAGGACTTTGAAAGTGAAATTGTGGCAGGCGTCTCGTGTTCGAGTGGCATGGTAGTCAAGACACCGGACTATTAGCTGACGGCTGGGGTGAGGGGGCCCGGGTTCGAATCCCAGCTTCAGCAACTAGTCAAAAAAATTTCTTTTTTTTTCTTCTTCCGCTTATTTTGCATTATATTATTTTTTAAATGAGTTTTTCTACATTTTGGAGGGTCTTACATATAGAAAATATTTTTTTTAAAATGGGAAAATATCAAATAATGCGTAAAAACTGAAAAAATCCAGGAAAAAAAATTTATTTCCATTGTTTTAAATTATTCTTACAATATATTCGACAGTTTATCAAGCGTAAGATCTCCTACGAGTAGAATCATGCATCTTTCTTTGTTAAAGAACGCATAATGGAATAATAATGAAAAAAAATAAAAAATAAAATAAAATGGCGGGGTGGGGTTCGAATTTCGAAGTCGTCTAACTCCCTTTAATATCAAGTTATAATTTTCAAACTCGGACCCTAAGTAGGGGTCTATGGTCCGAACATATTTACTGAAGGAAATTTTTATAGGTGAATTAGGGGGTGCAGGGGGCCCCTCAAAGGTCTATTGCATAGCTGACCGTGAGAGGACTTTTAAAGCGAAATTGTGGCAGGCTTCTCGTGTTCGAGTGGCATGGTAGTCAAGACACCGGACTAGTAGCTGACGGCTGGGGTGAGGGGGCCCGGGTTCGAATCACAGATTCAGCAACTTTTCAAAAAAATTTCTTTTTTTTTCTTCTTCCGCTTATTTTGCATTGTATTATTTTTTAAATGAGTTTTTCTATATTTTGGAGGGTCTTACATATAGAAAATAATTTTTTTAAAATGGGAAAATATCAAATAATGGGTAAAAACTGAAAAAATCCAGGAAAATTGATTTATTTCCATAGTTTTAAATTATTTTTACAATATATTCGACAGTTTATCAAGCGTAAGATCTCCTACGAGTAGAATCATGCATCTTTCTTTTTTAAAGTACGCATAATGGAATAATAATGAAAAAAAATAAAAAATAAAATTAAATGGCGGGGTGGGGTTCGAATTTCGAAGTCGTCTAACTCCCTTTAATATCAAGTTATAATTTTCAAACTCGGACCCTAAGTAGGGGTCTATGGTCCGAACATGTTTACTGAAGGAAATTTTTATAGGTGAATTAGGGGGTGCAGGGGGCCCCTCAAAGGTCTATTGCATATCTGACCGTGAGAGGACGTTTAAAGCGAAATTGTGGCAGGCTTCTCGTGTTCGAGTGGCATGGTAGTCAAGACACCGGACTAGTAGCTGACGGCTGGGGTTAGGGGGCCCAGGTTCGAATCCCAGCTTCAGCAACTTTTCAAAAAATTTCTTTTTTTTCTTCTTGCGCTTATTTTGCATTATATTATTTTTTAAATGAGTTTTTCTATATTTTGGAGGGTCTTACATATAGAAAATAATTTTTTTTAAATGAGAAAATATCAAACAATGGGTAAAAACTGAAAAAATCCAGGAAAATTGATTTATTTCCATTGTTTTAAATTATTTTTACAATATATATTCGACAGTTTATCAAGCGTAAGATCTCCTACGAGTAGAATCATGCATCTTGCTTTGTTAAAGAACGCTTAATGGAATAATAATGAAAAAAAAAATAAAAAAATAAAATAAAATGGCGGGGTGGGGTTCGAATTTCGAAGTCGTCTAACTCCCTTTAATATCAAGTTATAATTTTCAAACTCGGACCCTAAGTAGGAGTCTATGGTCCGAACATGTTTACTGAAGGAAATTTTTATAGGTGAATTAGGGGGTGCAGGGGGCCCCTCAAAGGTCTATTGCATAGCTGACCGCGAGAGGACTATTAAAGCGAAATTGAGGCAGGTTTTTCGTGTTCGAGTGGCATGGTAGTCAAGACACCGGACTAGTAGCTGACGGCTGGGGTGAGGGGACCCAGGTTCGAATCCCAGCTTCAGTAACATTTCAAAAAAATTTCTTTTCTTTCTTCTTCCACTTATTTTGCATTATATTATTTTTTAAATGAGTTTTTCTATATTTTAGAGGGTCTTACATATAGAAAATAATTATTTTTAAATGGGAAAATATCAAATAATGGGTAAAAACTGAAAAAATCCAGGAAAATTGATTTATTTCCATTGTTTTAAATTATTCTTACAATATATTCGACAGTTTATCAAGTGTAAGATCTCCTACGAGTAGAATCATGCATCTTTCTTTGTTAAAGAACGCATAATGGAATAATAATGAAAAAAAATAAAAAATAAAATAAAATGGCGGGGTGGGGTTCGAATTTCGAAGTCGTCTAACTCCCTTTAATATCAAGTTATAATTTTCAAACTCGGACCCTAACGAGGGGTGTATGGTCCGAACATGTTTACTGAAGGAAATTTTTATAGGTGAATTAGGGGGTGCAGGGGGCCCCTCAAAGCTCTATTGCATAGCTGACCGTGAGAGGACTTTGAAAGTGAAATTGTGGCAGGCGTCTCGTGTTCGAGTGGCATGGTAGTCAAGACACCGGACTATTAGCTGACGGCTGGGGTGAGGGGGCCCGGGTTCGAATCCCAGCTTCAGCAACTAGTCAAAAAAATTTCTTTTTTTTTCTTCTTCCGCTTATTTTGCATTATATTATTTTTTAAATGAGTTTTTCTACATTTTGGAGGGTCTTACATATAGAAAATATTTTTTTTAAAATGGGAAAATATCAAATAATGCGTAAAAACTGAAAAAATCCAGGAAAAAAAATTTATTTCCATTGTTTTAAATTATTCTTACAATATATTCGACAGTTTATCAAGCGTAAGATCTCCTACGAGTAGAATCATGCATCTTTCTTTGTTAAAGAACGCATAATGGAATAATAATGAAAAAAAATAAAAAATAAAATAAAATGGCGGGGTGGGGTTCGAATTTCGAAGTCGTCTAACTCCCTTTAATATCAAGTTATAATTTTCAAACTCGGACCCTAACTAGGGGTCTATGGTCCGAACATGTTTACTGAAGGAAATTTTTATAGGTGAATTAGGGGGTGCAGGGGGCCCCTCAAAGGTCTATTGCATAGCTGACCATGAGAGGACTTTTAAAGCGAAATTGTGGCAGGCTTCTCGTGTTCGAGTGGCATGGTAGTCAAGACACCGGACTAGTAGCTGACGGCTGGGGTGAGGGGGCCCGGGTTCGAATCACAGATTCAGCAACTTTTCAAAAAAATTTCTTTTTTTTTCTTCTTCCGCTTATTTTGCATTGTATTATTTTTTAAATGAGTTTTTCTATATTTTGGAGGGTCTTACATATAGAAAATAATTTTTTTAAAATGGGAAAATATCAAATAATGGGTAAAAACTGAAAAAATCCAGGAAAATTGATTTATTTCCATAGTTTTAAATTATTTTTACAATATATTCGACAGTTTATCAAGCGTAAGATCTCCTACGAGTAGAATCATGCATCTTTCTTTTTTAAAGTACGCATAATGGAATAATAATGAAAAAAAATAAAAAATAAAATTAAATGGCGGGGTGGGGTTCGAATTTCGAAGTCGTCTAACTCCCTTTAATATCAAGTTATAATTTTCAAACTCGGACCCTAAGTAGGGGTCTATGGTCCGAACATGTTTACTGAAGGAAATTTTTATAGGTGAATTAGGGGGTGCAGGGGGCCCCTCAAAGGTCTATTGCATATCTGACCGTGAGAGGACGTTTAAAGCGAAATTGTGGCAGGCTTCTCGTGTTCGAGTGGCATGGTAGTCAAGACACCGGACTAGTAGCTGACGGCTGGGGTTAGGGGGCCCAGGTTCGAATCCCAGCTTCAGCAACTTTTCAAAAAATTTCTTTTTTTTCTTCTTGCGCTTATTTTGCATTATATTATTTTTTAAATGAGTTTTTCTATATTTTGGAGGGTCTTACATATAGAAAATAATTTTTTTTAAATGAGAAAATATCAAACAATGGGTAAAAACTGAAAAAATCCAGGAAAATTGATTTATTTCCATTGTTTTAAATTATTTTTACAATATATATTCGACAGTTTATCAAGCGTAAGATCTCCTACGAGTAGAATCATGCATCTTGCTTTGTTAAAGAACGCTTAATGGAATAATAATGAAAAAAAAAATAAAAAAATAAAATAAAATGGCGGGGTGGGGTTCGAATTTCGAAGTCGTCTAACTCCCTTTAATATCAAGTTATAATTTTCAAACTCGGACCCTAAGTAGGAGTCTATGGTCCGAACATGTTTACTGAAGGAAATTTTTATAGGTGAATTAGGGGGTGCAGGGGGCCCCTCAAAGGTCTATTGCATAGCTGACCGCGAGAGGACTATTAAAGCGAAATTGAGGCAGGTTTTTCGTGTTCGAGTGGCATGGTAGTCAAGACACCGGACTAGTAGCTGACGGCTGGGGTGAGGGGACCCAGGTTCGAATCCCAGCTTCAGTAACATTTCAAAAAAATTTCTTTTCTTTCTTCTTCCACTTATTTTGCATTATATTATTTTTTAAATGAGTTTTTCTATATTTTAGAGGGTCTTACATATAGAAAATAATTATTTTTAAATGGGAAAATATCAAATAATGGGTAAAAACTGAAAAAATCCAGGAAAATTGATTTATTTCCATTGTTTTAAATTATTCTTACAATATATTCGACAGTTTATCAAGTGTAAGATCTCCTACGAGTAGAATCATGCATCTTTCTTTGTTAAAGAACGCATAATGGAATAATAATGAAAAAAAATAAAAAATAAAATAAAATGGCGGGGTGGGGTTCGAATTTCGAAGTCGTCTAACTCCCTTTAATATCAAGTTATAATTTTCAAACTCGGACCCTAACGAGGGGTGTATGGTCCGAACATGTTTACTGAAGGAAATTTTTATAGGTGAATTAGGGGGTGCAGGGGGCCCCTCAAAGCTCTATTGCATAGCTGACCGTGAGAGGACTTTGAAAGTGAAATTGTGGCAGGCGTCTCGTGTTCGAGTGGCATGGTAGTCAAGACACCGGACTATTAGCTGACGGCTGGGGTGAGGGGGCCCGGGTTCGAATCCCAGCTTCAGCAACTAGTCAAAAAAATTTCTTTTTTTTCTTCTTCCGCTTATTTTGCATTATATTATTTTTTAAATGAGTTTTTGTACATTTTGGAGGGTCTTACATATAGAAAATATTTTTTTTAAAATGGGAAAATATCAAATAATGCGTAAAAACTGAAAAAATCCAGGAAAAAAAATTTATTTCCATTGTTTTAAATTATTCTTACAATATATTCGACAGTTTATCAAGCGTAAGATCTCCTACGAGTAGAATCATGCATCTTTCTTTGTTAAAGAACGCATAATGGAATAATAATGAAAAAAAATAAAAAATAAAATAAAATGGCGGGGTGGGGATCGAATTTCGAAGTCGTCTAACTCCCTTTAATATCAAGTTATAATTTTCAAACTCGGACCCTAACTAGGGGTCTATGGTCCGAACATGTTTACTGAAGGAAATTTTTATAGGTGAATTAGGGGGTGCAGGGGGCCCCTCAAAGGTCTATTGCATAGCTGACCATGAGAGGACTTTGAAAGCGAAATTGTGGCAGGCGTCTCGTGTTCGAGTGGCATGGTAGTCAAGACACCGGACTAGTAGCTGACGGCTGGGGTGAGGGGGCCCGGGTTCGAATCCCAGCTTCAGCAACTAGTCAAAAAAATTTCTTTTTTTTTCTTCTTCCGCTTATTTTGCATTATATTATTTTTTAAATGAGTTTTTTTATATTTTGGAGGGTCTTTCATATAGTAAATAATTTTTTTAAAATGGGAAAATATCAAATAATGGGTAAAAACTGAAAAAATCCAGGAAAATTGATTTATTTCCATTGTTTTAAATTATTTTTACAATATATTCGACAGTTTATCAAGCGTAAGATCTCCTACGAGTAGAATCATGCATCTTTCTTTGTTAAAGAACGCATAATGGAATAATAATGAAAAAAAAATGGCGGAGTGGGGTTCGAATTTCGAAGTCGTCTAACTCCCTTTAATATCAAGTTATAATTGTCAAACTCGGACCCTAAGTAGCGGTCTATGGTCCGAACATGTTTACTGAAGGAAATTTTTATAGGTGAATTAGGGGGTGCAGGGGGCCCCTCAAAGGTCTATTGCATAGCTGACCGTGAGAGGACTTTTAAAGCAAAATTGTGGCAGGCTTCTCGTGTTCGAGTGGCATGGTAGTCAAGACACCGGACTAGTAGCTGACGGCTGGGTTGAGGGGGCCCAGGTTCCAATCCCAGCTTCAGCAACTTTTCAAAAAAATTTCTTTTTTTTTCTTCTTCCGCTTATTTTGCATTATATTATTTTTTAAAAGAGTTTTTCTATATTTTGGAGGGTCTTAATATGGATAATAATTTTTTTAAAATGGGAAAATATCAAATAATGGGTAAAAACTGAAAAAATCCAGGAAAATTGATTTATTTCCGTTGTTTTAAATTATTTTTACAATATATTCGACAGTTTATCAAGCGTAAGATCTCCTACGAGTAGAATCATGCATCTTTCTTTTTTAAAGTACGCATAATGGAATAATAATGAAAAAAAATAAAAAATAAAATTAAATGGCGGGGTGATGTTCGAATTTCGAAGTCGTCTAACTCCCTTTTATATCAAGTTATAATTTTCAATCTCGGACCCTAAGTAGGGGTCTATGGTCCGAACATGTTTACTGAAGGAAATTTTTATAGGTGAATTAGGGGGACAGGGGGCCCCTCAATGGTCTATTGCATAGCTGACCGTGAGAGGACGTTTAAAGCGAAATAGTGGCAGGCTTCTCGTGTTCGAGTGGCATGGTAGTCAAGACACCGGACTAGTAGCTGACGGCTGGGGTGAGGGGGCCCAGGTTCGAATTCCAGCTTCAGCAACTTTTCAAAAAATTTCTTTTTTTTTCTTCTTCTGCTTATTTTGCACTATATTATTTTTTAAATGAGTTTTTCTATATTTTGGAGGGTCTTACATATAGAAAATATTTTTTTTTTAAATGGGAAAATATCAAACAATGGGTAAAAACTGAAAAAATCCAGGAAAATTGATTTATTTCCATTGTTTTAAATTATTTTTACAATATATTCGACAGTTTATCAAGCGTAAGATCTCCTACGAGTAGAATCATGCATCTTTCTTTGTTAAAGAACGCATAATGGAATAATAATGAAAAAAAAAAAAATGGCGGAGTGGGGTTCGAATTTCGAAGTCGTCTAACTCCCTTTAATATCAAGTTATAATTTTCAAACTCGGACCCTAAGTAGGGGTCTATGGTCTGAACATATTTACTGAAGGAAATTTTTATAGGTGAATTAGGGGGTGCAGGGGGCCCCTCAAAGGTCTATTGCATAGCTGACCGTGAGAGGACTTTTAAAGCGAAATTGTGGCAGGCTTCTCGTGTTCGAGTGGCATGGTAGTCAAGACACCGGACTAGTAGCTGACGGCTGGGGTAAGGGGGCCCGGGTTCGAATCACAGCTTCAGCAACTTTTCAAAAAAATTTCTTTTTTTTTCTTCTTCCGCTTATTTTGCATTGTATTATTTTTTAAATGAGTTTTTCTATATTTTGGAGGGTCTTACATATAGAAAATAATTATTTTTAAATGGGAAAATATCAAATAATGGGTAAAAACTGAAAAAATCCAGGAAAATTGATTTATTTCCATTGTTTTAAATTATTCTTACAATATATTCGACAGTTTATCAAGTGTAAGATCTCCTACGAGTAGAATCATGCATCTTTCTTTGTTAAAGAACGCATAATGGAATAATAATGAAAAAAAATAAAAAATAAAATAAAATGGCGGGGTGGGGTTCGAATTTCGAAGTCGTCTAACTCCCTTTAATATCAAGTTATAATTTTCAAACTCGGACCCTAACTAGGGGTCTATGGTCCGAACACGTTTACTGAAGGAAATTTTTATAGGTGAATTAGGGGGTGCAGGGGGCCCCTCAAAAATCTATTGCATAGCTGACCGTGAGAGGACTTTTAAAGCGAAATTGTGGCAGGCGTCTCGTGTTCGAGTGGCATGGTAGTCAAGACACCGGACTAGTAGCTGACGGCTGGGGTGAGGGGGCCCGGGTTCGAATCCCAGCTTCAGCAACTAGTCAAAAAAATTTCTTTTTTTTTCTTCTTCCGCTTATTTTGCATTATATTATTTTTTAAATGAGTTTTTCTACATTTTGGAGGGTCTTACATATAGAAAATATTTTTTTTAAAATGGGAAAATATCAAATAATGGGTAAAAACTGAAAAAATCCAGGAAAATTGATTTATTTCCATTGTTTTAAATTATTCTTACAATATATTCGACAGTTTATCAAGTGTAAGTTCTCCTACGAGTAGAATCATGCATCTTTCTTTGTTAAATACCGCATAATGGAATAATAATGAAAAAAAATAAAAAATAAAATAAAATGGCGGGGTGGGGTTCGAATTTCGAAGTCGTCTAACTCCCTTTAATATCAAGTTATAATTTTCAAACTCGGACCCTAAGTAGGGGTCTATGGTCCGAACATATTTACTGAAGGAAATTTTTATAGGTGAATTAGGGGGGGCAGGGGGCCCCTCAAAGGTCTATTGCATAGCTGACCGTGAGAGGACTTTTAAAGCGAAATTGTGGCAGGCTTCTCGTGTTCGAGTGGCATGGTAGTCAAGACACCGGACTAGTAGCTGACGGCTGGGGTGAGGGGGCCCGGGTTCGAATCACAGCTTAAGCAACTTTTCAAAAAAATTTCTTTTTTTTTCTTCTTCCGCTTATTTTGCATTGTATTATTTTTAAAATGAGTTTTTCTATATTTTGGAGGGTCTTACATATAGAAAATAATTTTTTTAAAATGGGAAAATATCAAATAATGGGTAAAAACTGAAAAAATCCAGGAAAATTGATTTATTTCCATTGTTTTAAATTATTCTTACAATATATTCGACAGTTTATCAAGTGTAAGATCTCCTACGAGTAGAATCATGCATCTTTCTTTGTTAAATACCGCATAATGGAATAATAATGAAAAAAAATAAAAAATAAAATAAAATGGCGGGGTGGGGTTCGAATTTCGAAGTCGTCTAACTCCCTTTAATATCAAGTTATAATTTTCAAACTCGGACCCTAACTAGGGGTCTATGGTCCGAACATGTTTACTGAAGTAAATTTTTATAGGTGAATTAGGGGGTGCAGGGGGCCCCTCAAAGGTCTATTGCATAGCTGACCGTGAGAGGACTTTTAAAGCGAAATTGTGGCAGGCGTCTCGTGTTCGAGTGGCATGGTAGTCAAGACGCCGGACTAGTAGCTGACGGCTGGGGTGAGGGGGCCCGGGTTCGAATCCCAGCTTCAGCAACTAGTCAAAAAAATTTCTTTTTTTTTCTTCTTCCGCTTATTTTGCATTATATTATTTTTTAAATGAGTTTTTCTACATTTTGGAGGGTCTTACATATAGAAAATAATTTTTTTAAAATGGGAAAATATCAAATAATGGGTAAAAATTTGAAAAAATCCAGGAAAATTGATTTATTTCCATTGTTTTAAATTATTCTTACAATATATTCGACAGTTTATCAAGCGTAAGATCTCCTACGAGTAGAATCATGCATCTTTCTTTGTTAAAGAACGCATAATGGAATAATAATGAAAAAAAGTAAAAAATAAAATAAAATGGCGGGGTGGGGTTCGAATTTCGAAATCGTCTAACTCCCTTTAATATCAAGTTATAATTTTCAAACTCGGACCCTAAGTAGGGGTCTATGGTCCGAACATATTTACTGAAGGAAATTTTTATAGGTGAATTAGGGGGTGCAGGGGGCCCCTCAAAGTTCTATTGCATAGCTGACCGTGAGAGGACTTTTAAAGCGAAATTGTGGCAGGCTTCTCGTGTTCGAGTGGCATGGTAGTCAAGACACCGGACTAGTAGCAGACGGCTGGGGTGAGGGGGCCCGGGTACGAATCACAGCTTCAGCAACTTTTCAAAAAAATTTCTCTTTTTTCTTCTTCCGCTTATTTTGCATTGTATTATTTTTTAAATGAGTTTTTCTATATTTTGGAGGGTCTTACATATAGAAAATAATTTTTTTAAAATGGGAAAATATCAAATAATGGGTAAAAACTGAAAAAATCCAGGAAAATTGATTTATTTCCATTGTTTTAAATTATTTTTACAATATATTCGACAGTTTATCAAGCGTAAGATCTCCTACGAGTAGAATCATGCATCTTTCTTTTTTAAAGTACGCATAATGGAATAATAATGAAAGAAAATAAAAAATAAAATTAAATGGCGGGGTGGGGTTCGAATTTCGAAGTCGTCTAACTCCCTTTTATATCAAGTTATAATTTTCAATCTCGGACCCTAAGTAGGGGTCTATGGTCCGAACATGTTTACTGAAGGAAATTTTTATAGGTGAATTAGGGGGACAGGGGGCCCCTCAATGGTCTATTGCATAGCTGACCGTGAGAGGACGTTTAAAGCGAAATAGTGGCAGGCTTCTCGTGTTCGAGTGGCATGGTAGTCAAGACACCGGACTAGTAGCTGACGGCTGGGGTGAGGGGGCCCAGGTTCGAATTCCAGCTTCAGCAACTTTTCAAAAAATTTCTTTTTTTTTCTTCTTCTGCTTATTTTGCACTATATTATTTTTTAAATGAGTTTTTCTATATTTTGGAGGGTCTTACATATAGAAAATATTTTTTTTTTAAATGGGAAAATATCAAACAATGGGTAAAAACTGAAAAAATCCAGGAAAATTGATTTATTTCCATTGTTTTAAATTATTTTTACAATATATTCGACAGTTTATCAAGCGTAAGATCTCCTACGAGTAGAATCATGCATCTTTCTTTGTTAAAGAACGCATAATGGAATAATAATGAAAAAAAAAAAAATGGCGGAGTGGGGTTCGAATTTCGAAGTCGTCTAACTCCCTTTAATATCAAGTTATAATTTTCAAACTCGGACCCTAAGTAGGGGTCTATGGTCTGAACATATTTACTGAAGGAAATTTTTATAGGTGAATTAGGGGGTGCAGGGGGCCCCTCAAAGGTCTATTGCATAGCTGACCGTGAGAGGACTTTTAAAGCGAAATTGTGGCAGGCTTCTCGTGTTCGAGTGGCATGGTAGTCAAGACACCGGACTAGTAGCTGACGGCTGGGGTAAGGGGGCCCGGGTTCGAATCACAGCTTCAGCAACTTTTCAAAAAAATTTCTTTTTTTTTCTTCTTCCGCTTATTTTGCATTGTATTATTTTTTAAATGAGTTTTTCTATATTTTGGAGGGTCTTACATATAGAAAATAATTATTTTTAAATGGGAAAATATCAAATAATGGGTAAAAACTGAAAAAATCCAGGAAAATTGATTTATTTCCATTGTTTTAAATTATTCTTACAATATATTCGACAGTTTATCAAGTGTAAGATCTCCTACGAGTAGAATCATGCATCTTTCTTTGTTAAAGAACGCATAATGGAATAATAATGAAAAAAAATAAAAAATAAAATAAAATGGCGGGGTGGGGTTCGAATTTCGAAGTCGTCTAACTCCCTTTAATATCAAGTTATAATTTTCAAACTCGGACCCTAACTAGGGGTCTATGGTCCGAACACGTTTACTGAAGGAAATTTTTATAGGTGAATTAGGGGGTGCAGGGGGCCCCTCAAAAATCTATTGCATAGCTGACCGTGAGAGGACTTTTAAAGCGAAATTGTGGCAGGCGTCTCGTGTTCGAGTGGCATGGTAGTCAAGACACCGGACTAGTAGCTGACGGCTGGGGTGAGGGGGCCCGGGTTCGAATCCCAGCTTCAGCAACTAGTCAAAAAAATTTCTTTTTTTTTCTTCTTCCGCTTATTTTGCATTATATTATTTTTTAAATGAGTTTTTCTACATTTTGGAGGGTCTTACATATAGAAAATATTTTTTTTAAAATGGGAAAATATCAAATAATGGGTAAAAACTGAAAAAATCCAGGAAAATTGATTTATTTCCATTGTTTTAAATTATTCTTACAATATATTCGACAGTTTATCAAGTGTAAGTTCTCCTACGAGTAGAATCATGCATCTTTCTTTGTTAAATACCGCATAATGGAATAATAATGAAAAAAAATAAAAAATAAAATAAAATGGCGGGGTGGGGTTCGAATTTCGAAGTCGTCTAACTCCCTTTAATATCAAGTTATAATTTTCAAACTCGGACCCTAAGTAGGGGTCTATGGTCCGAACATATTTACTGAAGGAAATTTTTATAGGTGAATTAGGGGGGGCAGGGGGCCCCTCAAAGGTCTATTGCATAGCTGACCGTGAGAGGACTTTTAAAGCGAAATTGTGGCAGGCTTCTCGTGTTCGAGTGGCATGGTAGTCAAGACACCGGACTAGTAGCTGACGGCTGGGGTGAGGGGGCCCGGGTTCGAATCACAGCTTAAGCAACTTTTCAAAAAAATTTCTTTTTTTTTCTTCTTCCGCTTATTTTGCATTGTATTATTTTTAAAATGAGTTTTTCTATATTTTGGAGGGTCTTACATATAGAAAATAATTTTTTTAAAATGGGAAAATATCAAATAATGGGTAAAAACTGAAAAAATCCAGGAAAATTGATTTATTTCCATTGTTTTAAATTATTCTTACAATATATTCGACAGTTTATCAAGTGTAAGATCTCCTACGAGTAGAATCATGCATCTTTCTTTGTTAAATACCGCATAATGGAATAATAATGAAAAAAAATAAAAAATAAAATAAAATGGCGGGGTGGGGTTCGAATTTCGAAGTCGTCTAACTCCCTTTAATATCAAGTTATAATTTTCAAACTCGGACCCTAACTAGGGGTCTATGGTCCGAACATGTTTACTGAAGTAAATTTTTATAGGTGAATTAGGGGGTGCAGGGGGCCCCTCAAAGGTCTATTGCATAGCTGACCGTGAGAGGACTTTTAAAGCGAAATTGTGGCAGGCGTCTCGTGTTCGAGTGGCATGGTAGTCAAGACGCCGGACTAGTAGCTGACGGCTGGGGTGAGGGGGCCCGGGTTCGAATCCCAGCTTCAGCAACTAGTCAAAAAAATTTCTTTTTTTTTCTTCTTCCGCTTATTTTGCATTATATTATTTTTTAAATGAGTTTTTCTACATTTTGGAGGGTCTTACATATAGAAAATAATTTTTTTAAAATGGGAAAATATCAAATAATGGGTAAAAATTTGAAAAAATCCAGGAAAATTGATTTATTTCCATTGTTTTAAATTATTCTTACAATATATTCGACAGTTTATCAAGCGTAAGATCTCCTACGAGTAGAATCATGCATCTTTCTTTGTTAAAGAACGCATAATGGAATAATAATGAAAAAAAGTAAAAAATAAAATAAAATGGCGGGGTGGGGTTCGAATTTCGAAATCGTCTAACTCCCTTTAATATCAAGTTATAATTTTCAAACTCGGACCCTAAGTAGGGGTCTATGGTCCGAACATATTTACTGAAGGAAATTTTTATAGGTGAATTAGGGGGTGCAGGGGGCCCCTCAAAGTTCTATTGCATAGCTGACCGTGAGAGGACTTTTAAAGCGAAATTGTGGCAGGCTTCTCGTGTTCGAGTGGCATGGTAGTCAAGACACCGGACTAGTAGCAGACGGCTGGGGTGAGGGGGCCCGGGTTCGAATCACAGCTTCAGCAACTTTTCAAAAAAATTTCTCTTTTTTCTTCTTCCGCTTATTTTGCATTGTATTATTTTTTAAATGAGTTTTTCTATATTTTGGAGGGTCTTACATATAGAAAATAATTTTTTTAAAATGGGAAAATATCAAATAATGGGTAAAAACTGAAAAAATCCAGGAAAATTGATTTATTTCCATTGTTTTAAATTATTTTTACAATATATTCGACAGTTTATCAAGCGTAAGATCTCCTACGAGTAGAATCATGCATCTTTCTTTTTTAAAGTACGCATAATGGAATAATAATGAAAGAAAATAAAAAATAAAATTAAATGGCGGGGTGGGGTTCGAATTTCGAAGTCGTCTAACTCCCTTTAATATCAAGTTATAATTTTCAAACTCGGACCCTAAGTAGGGGTCTATGGTCCGAACATGTTGACTGAAGGAAATTTTTATAGGTGAATTAAGGGGTGCAGGGGGCCCCTCAAAGGTCTATTGCATAGCTGACCGTGAGAGGACGTTTAAAGCGAAATTGTGGCAGGCTTCTCGTGTTCGAGTGGCATGGTAGTCAAGACACCGGACTAGTAGCTGACGGCTGGGGTGAGGGGGCCCAGGTTCGAATCCCAGCTTCAACAACTTTTCAAAAAATTTCTTTTTTTTCTTCTTGCGCTTATTTTGCATTATATTATTTTTTAAATGAGTTTTTCTATATTTTGGAGGGTCTTACATATAGAAAATAATTTTTTTAAAATGGGAAAATATCAAATAATGGGTAAAAACTGAAAAAATCCAGGAAAATTGATTTATTTCCATTGTTTTAAATTATTCTTACAATATATTCGACAGTTTATCAAGTGTAAGTTCTCCTACGAGTAGAATCATGCATCTTTCTTTGTTAAATACCGCATAATGGAATAATAATGAAAAAAAATAAAAAATAAAATAAAATGGCGGGGTGGGGTTCGAATTTCGAAGTCGTCTAACTCCCTTTAATATCAAGTTATAATTTTCAAACTCGGACCCTAAGTAGGGGTCTATGGTCCGAACATATTTACTGAAGGAAATTTTTATAGGTGAATTAGGGGGGGCAGGGGGCCCCTCAAAGGTCTATTGCATAGCTGACCGTGAGAGGACTTTTAAAGCGAAATTGTGGCAGGCTTCTCGTGTTCGAGTGGCATGGTAGTCAAGACACCGGACTAGTAGCTGACGGCTGGGGTGAGGGGGCCCGGGTTCGAATCACAGCTTAAGCAACTTTTCAAAAAAATTTCTTTTTTTTTCTTCTTCCGCTTATTTTGCATTGTATTATTTTTAAAATGAGTTTTTCTATATTTTGGAGGGTCTTACATATAGAAAATAATTTTTTTAAAATGGGAAAATATCAAATAATGGGTAAAAACTGAAAAAATCCAGGAAAATTGATTTATTTCCATTGTTTTAAATTATTCTTACAATATATTCGACAGTTTATCAAGTGTAAGATCTCCTACGAGTAGAATCATGCATCTTTCTTTGTTAAATACCGCATAATGGAATAATAATGAAAAAAAATAAAAAATAAAATAAAATGGCGGGGTGGGGTTCGAATTTCGAAGTCGTCTAACTCCCTTTAATATCAAGTTATAATTTTCAAACTCGGACCCTAACTAGGGGTCTATGGTCCGAACATGTTTACTGAAGTAAATTTTTATAGGTGAATTAGGGGGTGCAGGGGGCCCCTCAAAGGTCTATTGCATAGCTGACCGTGAGAGGACTTTTAAAGCGAAATTGTGGCAGGCGTCTCGTGTTCGAGTGGCATGGTAGTCAAGACGCCGGACTAGTAGCTGACGGCTGGGGTGAGGGGGCCCGGGTTCGAATCCCAGCTTCAGCAACTAGTCAAAAAAATTTCTTTTTTTTTCTTCTTCCGCTTATTTTGCATTATATTATTTTTTAAATGAGTTTTTCTACATTTTGGAGGGTCTTACATATAGAAAATAATTTTTTTAAAATGGGAAAATATCAAATAATGGGTAAAAATTTGAAAAAATCCAGGAAAATTGATTTATTTCCATTGTTTTAAATTATTCTTACAATATATTCGACAGTTTATCAAGCGTAAGATCTCCTACGAGTAGAATCATGCATCTTTCTTTGTTAAAGAACGCATAATGGAATAATAATGAAAAAAAGTAAAAAATAAAATAAAATGGCGGGGTGGGGTTCGAATTTCGAAATCGTCTAACTCCCTTTAATATCAAGTTATAATTTTCAAACTCGGACCCTAAGTAGGGGTCTATGGTCCGAACATATTTACTGAAGGAAATTTTTATAGGTGAATTAGGGGGTGCAGGGGGCCCCTCAAAGTTCTATTGCATAGCTGACCGTGAGAGGACTTTTAAAGCGAAATTGTGGCAGGCTTCTCGTGTTCGAGTGGCATGGTAGTCAAGACACCGGACTAGTAGCAGACGGCTGGGGTGAGGGGGCCCGGGTTCGAATCACAGCTTCAGCAACTTTTCAAAAAAATTTCTCTTTTTTCTTCTTCCGCTTATTTTGCATTGTATTATTTTTTAAATGAGTTTTTCTATATTTTGGAGGGTCTTACATATAGAAAATAATTTTTTTAAAATGGGAAAATATCAAATAATGGGTAAAAACTGAAAAAATCCAGGAAAATTGATTTATTTCCATTGTTTTAAATTATTTTTACAATATATTCGACAGTTTATCAAGCGTAAGATCTCCTACGAGTAGAATCATGCATCTTTCTTTTTTAAAGTACGCATAATGGAATAATAATGAAAGAAAATAAAAAATAAAATTAAATGGCGGGGTGGGGTTCGAATTTCGAAGTCGTCTAACTCCCTTTAATATCAAGTTATAATTTTCAAACTCGGACCCTAAGTAGGGGTCTATGGTCCGAACATGTTGACTGAAGGAAATTTTTATAGGTGAATTAAGGGGTGCAGGGGGCCCCTCAAAGGTCTATTGCATAGCTGACCGTGAGAGGACGTTTAAAGCGAAATTGTGGCAGGCTTCTCGTGTTCGAGTGGCATGGTAGTCAAGACACCGGACTAGTAGCTGACGGCTGGGGTGAGGGGGCCCAGGTTCGAATCCCAGCTTCAACAACTTTTCAAAAAATTTCTTTTTTTTCTTCTTGCGCTTATTTTGCATTATATTATTTTTTAAATGAGTTTTTCTATATTTTGGAGGGTCTTACATATAGAAAATAATTTTTTTAAAATGGGAAAATATCAAATAATGGGTAAAAACTGAAAAAATCCAGGAAAATTGATTTATTTCCATTGTTTTAAATTATTTTTACAATATATTCGACAGTTTATCAAGCGTAAGATCTCCTACGAGTAGAATCATGCATCTTTCTTTTTTAAAGTACGCATAATGGAATAATAATGAAAAAAAATAAAAAATAAAATTAAATGGCGGGGTGGGGTTCGAATTTCGAAGTCGTCTAACTCCCTTTAATATCAAGTTATAATTTTCAAACTCGGACCCTATGTAGTGGTCTATGGTCCGAACATGTTAACTGAAGGAAATTTGTATAGGTGAATTAGGGGGTGCAGGGGGCCCCTCAAAGATCTATTGCATAGCTGACCGCGAGAGGACTTTTAAAGCGAAATTGAGGCAAGCTTCTCGTGTTCGAGTGGCATGGTGGTCAAGACACCGGACTAGTAGCTGACGGCTGGGGTGAGGGGACCCAGGTTCGAATCCCAGCTTCAGCAACATTTCAAAAAAATTTCTTTTCTTTCTTCTTCCACTTATTTTGCATTATATTATTTTTTAAATGAGTTTTTCTATATTTTGGAGGGTCTTACATATAGAAAATAATTATTTTTAAATGGGAAAATATCAAATAATGGGTAAAAACTGAAAAAATCCAGGAAAATTGATTTATTTCCATTGTTTTAAATTATTCTTACAATATATTCGACAGTTTATCAAGCGTAAGATCTCCTACGAGTAGAATCAAGCATCTTTCTTTGTTAAAGAACGCATAATGGAATAATAATGAAAAAAAAAATAAAATGGCGGAGTTGGGTTCGAATTTCGAAGTCGTCTAACTCCCTTTAATATCAAGTTATAATTTTCAAACTCGGACCCTAAGTAGGGGTCTATGGTCCGAACATATTTACTGAAGGAAATTTTTATAGGTGAATTAGGGGGTGCAGAGGCCCCTCAAAGGTCTATTGCATAGCTGACCGTGAGAGGACTTTTAAAGCGAAATTGTGGCAGGCTTCTCGTGTTCGAGTGGCATGGTAGTCAAGACACCGGACTAATAGCTGACGGCTGGGGTGAGGGGGCCCGGGTTCGAATCACAGCTTCAGCAACTTTTCAAAAAAATTTCTTTTTTTTTCTTCTTCCGCTTATTTTGCATTATATTATTTTTTAAATGAGTTTTTCTATATTTTGGAGGGTCTTATATATAGAAAATAATTTTTTTTAAATGGGAAAATATCAAACAATGGGTAAAAACTGAAAAAATCCAGGAAAATTGATTTATTTCCATTGTTTTAAATTATTCTAACAATATATTCGACAGTTTATCAAGCGTAAGATCTCCTACGAGTAGAATCATGCATCTTTCTTTGTTAAAGAACGCATAATGGAATAATAATGAAAAAAAAAATGGCGGAGTGGGGTTCGAATTTCGAAGTCGTCTAACTCCCTTTAATATCAAGTTATAATTTTCAAACTCGGACCCTAAGTAGGGGTCTATGGTCCGAACATATTTACTGATGGAAATTTTTATAGGTGAATTAGGGGGTGCAGGGGGCCCCTCAAAGGTCTATTGCATAGCTGACCGTGAGAGGACTTTTAAAGCGAAATTGTGGCAGGCTTCTCGTGTTCGAGTGGCATGGTAGTCAAGAAACCGGACTAATAGCTGACGGCTGGGGTGAGGGGGCCCGGGTTCGAATCACAGCTTCAGAAACTTTTCAAAAAAATTTCTTTTTCTTTCTTCTTCCGCTTATTTTGCATTATATTATTTTTTAAATGAGTTTTTCTATATTTTGGAGGGTCTTACATATAGAAAATAATTTTTTTAAAATGGGAAAATATCAAATAATGGGTAAAAACTGAAAAAATCCAGGAAAATTGATTTATTTCCATTGTTTTAAATTATTTTTACAATATATTCGACAGTTTATCAAGCGTAAGATCTCCTACGAGTAGAATCATGCATCTTTCTTTGTTAAAGTACGCATAATGGAATAATAATGAAAAAAAAATAAAAAATAAATTTAAATGGCGGGGTGGGGTTCGAATTTCGAAGTCGTCTAACTCCCTTTAATATCAAGTTATAATTTTCAAACTCGGACCCTAAGTAGGGGTCTATGGTCCGAACATATTTACTGAAGGAAATTTTTATAGGTGAATTAGGGGGTGCAGGGGGCCCCTCAAAGGTCTATTGCATAGCTGACCGTGAGAGGACTTTTAAAGCGAAATTGTGGCAGGCTTCTCGTGTTCGAGTGGCATGGTAGTCAAGACACCGGACTAGTAGCTGACGGCTGGGGTGAGGGGGCCCGGGTTCGAATCACAGATTCAGCAACTTTTCAAAAAAATTTCTTTTTTTTTCTTCTTCCGCTTATTTTGCATTGTATTATTTTTTAAATGAGTTTTTCTATATTTTGGAGGGTCTTACATATAGAAAATAATTTTTTTAAAATGGGAAAATATCAAATAATGGGTAAAAACTGAAAAAATCCAGGAAAATTGATTTATTTCCATAGTTTTAAATTATTTTTACAATATATTCGACAGTTTATCAAGCGTAAGATCTCCTACGAGTAGAATCATGCATCTTTCCTTTTTAAATTACGCATAATGGAATAATAATGAAAAAAAATAAAAAATAAAATTAAATGGCGGGGTGGGGTTCGAATTTCGAAGTCGTCTAACTCCCTTTAATATCAAGTTATAATTTTCAAACTCGGACCCTAAGTAGGGGTCTATGGTCCAAACATGTTTACTGAAGGAAATTTTTATAGGTGAATTAGGGGGTGCAGGGGGCCCCTCAAAGGTCTAATGCATAGCTGACCGTGAGAGGACGTTTAAAGCGAAATTGTGGCAGGCTTCTCGTGTTCGAGTGGCATGGTAGTCAAGACACCGGACTAGTAGCTGACGGCTGGGGTTAGGGGGCCCAGGTTCGAATCCCAGCTTCAGCAACTTTTCAAAAAATTTCTTTTTTTTCTTCTTGCGCTTATTTTGCATTATATTATTTTTTAAATGAGTTTTTCTATATTTTGGAGGGTCTTACATATAGAAAATAATTTTTTTTAAATGAGAAAATATCAAACAATGGGTAAAAACTGAAAAAATCCAGGAAAATTGATTTATTTCCATTGTTTTAAATTATTTTTACAATATATATTCGACAGTTTATCAAGCGTAAGATCTCCTACGAGTAGAATCATGCATCTTGCTTTGTTAAAGAACGCTTAATGGAATAATAATGAAAAAAAAAATAAAAAAATAAAATAAAATGGCGGGGTGGGGTTCGAATTTCGAAGTCGTCTAACTCCCTTTAATATCAAGTTATAATTTTCAAACTCGGACCCTAAGTAGGAGTCTATGGTCCGAACATGTTTACTGAAGGAAATTTTTATAGGTGAATTAGGGGGTGCAGGGGGCCCCTCAAAGGTCTATTGCATAGCTGACCGCGAGAGGACTATTAAAGCGAAATTGAGGCAGGTTTTTCGTGTTCGAGTGGCATGGTAGTCAAGACACCGGACTAGTAGCTGACGGCTGGGGTGAGGGGACCCAGGTTCGAATCCCAGCTTCAGTAACATTTCAAAAAAATTTCTTTTCTTTCTTCTTCCACTTATTTTGCATTATATTATTTTTTAAATGAGTGTTTCTATATTTTAGAGGGTCTTACATATAGAAAATAATTTTTTTAAAATGGGAAAATATCAAATAATGGGTAAAAACTGAAAAAATCCAGGAAAATTGATTTATTTCCATTGTTTTAAATTATTTTTACAATATATTCGACAGTTTATCAAGCGTAAGATCTCCTACGAGTAGAATCATGCATCTTTCTTTGTTAAAGTACGCATAATGGAATAATAATGAAAAAAAAATAAAAAATAAAATTAAATGGCGGGGTGGGGTTCGAATTTCGAAGTCGTCTAACTCCCTTTAATATCAAGTTATAATTTTCAAACTCGGACCCTAAGTAGGGGTCTATGGTCCGAACATATTTACTGAAGGAAATTTTTATAGGTGAATTAGGGGGTGCAGGGGGCCCCTCAAAGGTCTATTGCATAGCTGACCGTGAGAGGACTTTTAAAGCGAAATTGTGGCAGGCTTCTCGTGTTCGAGTGGCATGGTAGTCAAGACACCGGACTAATAGCTGACGGCTGGGGTGAGGGGGCCCGGGTTCGAATCACAGCTTCAGAAACTTTTCAAAAAAATTTCTTTTTTTTTCTTCTTCCGCTTATTTTGCATTATATTATTTTTTAAATGAGTTTTTCTATATTTTGGAGGGTCTTACATATAGAAAATAATTTTTTTAAAATGGGAAAATATCAAATAATGGGTAAAAACTGAAAAAATCCAGGAAAATTGATTTATTTCCATTGTTTTAAATTATTTTTACAATATATTCGACAGTTTATCAAGCGTAAGATCTCCTACGAGTAGAATCATGCATCTTTCTTTGTTAAAGTACGCATAATGGAATAATAATGAAAAAAAAATAAAAAATAAATTTAAATGGCGGGGTGGGGTTCGAATTTCGAAGTCGTCTAACTCCCTTTAATATCAAGTTATAATTTTCAAACTCGGACCCTAAGTAGGGGTCTATGGTCCGAACATATTTACTGAAGGAAATTTTTATAGGTGAATTAGGGGGTGCAGGGGGCCCCTCAAAGGTCTATTGCATAGCTGACCGTGAGAGGACTTTTAAAGCGAAATTGTGGCAGGCTTCTCGTGTTCGAGTGGCATGGTAGTCAAGACACCGGACTAGTAGCTGACGGCTGGGGTGAGGGGGCCCGGGTTCGAATCACAGATTCAGCAACTTTTCAAAAAAATTTCTTTTTTTTTCTTCTTCCGCTTATTTTGCATTGTATTATTTTTTAAATGAGTTTTTCTATATTTTGGAGGGTCTTACATATAGAAAATAATTTTTTTAAAATGGGAAAATATCAAATAATGGGTAAAAACTGAAAAAATCCAGGAAAATTGATTTATTTCCATAGTTTTAAATTATTTTTACAATATATTCGACAGTTTATCAAGCGTAAGATCTCCTACGAGTAGAATCATGCATCTTTCTTTTTTAAAGTACGCATAATGGAATAATAATGAAAAAAAATAAAAAATAAAATTAAATGGCGGGGTGGGGTTCGAATTTCGAAGTCGTCTAACTCCCTTTAATATCAAGTTATAATTTTCAAACTCGGACCCTAAGTAGGGGTCTATGGTCCGAACATGTTTACTGAAGGAAATTTTTATAGGTGAATTAGGGGGTGCAGGGGGCCCCTCAAAGGTCTATTGCATAGCTGACCGTGAGAGGACGTTTAAAGCGAAATTGTGGCAGGCTTCTCGTGTTCGAGTGGCATGGTAGTCAAGACACCGGACTAGTAGCTGACGGCTGGGGTTAGGGGGCCCAGGTTCGAATCCCAGCTTCAGCAACTTTTCAAAAAATTTCTTTTTTTTCTTCTTGCGCTTATTTTGCATTATATTATTTTTTAAATGAGTTTTTCTATATTTTGGAGGGTCTTACATATAGAAAATAATTTTTTTTAAATGAGAAAATATCAAACAATGGGTAAAAACTGAAAAAATCCAGGAAAATTGATTTATTTCCATTGTTTTAAATTATTTTTACAATATATATTCGACAGTTTATCAAGCGTAAGATCTCCTACGAGTAGAATCATGCATCTTGCTTTGTTAAAGAACGCTTAATGGAATAATAATGAAAAAAAAAAATAAAAAAATAAAATAAAATGGCGGGGTGGGGTTCGAATTTCGAAGTCGTCTAACTCCCTTTAATATCAAGTTATAATTTTCAAACTCGGACCCTAAGTAGGAGTCTATGGTCCGAACATGTTTACTGAAGGAAATTTTTATAGGTGAATTAGGGGGTGCAGGGGGCCCCTCAAAGGTCTATTGCATAGATGACCGCGAGAGGACTATTAAAGCGAAATTGAGGCAGGTTTTTCGTGTTCGAGTGGCATGGTAGTCAAGACACCGGACTAGTAGCTGACGGCTGGGGTGAGGGGACCCAGGTTCGAATCCCAGCTTCAGTAACATTTCAAAAAAATTTCTTTTCTTTCTTCTTCCACTTATTTTGCATTATATTATTTTTTAAATGAGTTTTTCTATATTTTAGAGGGTCTTACATATAGAAAATAATTATTTTTAAATGGGAAAATATCAAATAATGGGTAAAAACTGAAAAAATCCAGGAAAATTGATTTATTTCCATTGTTTTAAATTATTCTTACAATATATTCGACAGTTTATCAAGTGTAAGATCTCCTACGAGTAGAATCATGCATCTTTCTTTGTTAAAGAACGCATAATGGAATAATAATGAAAAAAAATAAAAAATAAAATAAAATGGCGGGGTGGGGTTCGAATTTCGAAGTCGTCTAACTCCCTTTAATATCAAGTTATAATTTTCAAACTCGGACCCTAACGAGGGGTGTATGGTCCGAACATGTTTACTGAAGGAAATTTTTATAGGTGAATTAGGGGGTGCAGGGGGCCCCTCAAAGCTCTATTGCATAGCTGACCGTGAGAGGACTTTGAAAGTGAAATTGTGGCAGGCGTCTCGTGTTCGAGTGGCATGGTAGTCAAGACACCGGACTATTAGCTGACGGCTGGGGTGAGGGGGCCCGGGTTCGAATCCCAGCTTCAGCAACTAGTCAAAAAAATTTCTTTTTTTTTCTCCTTCCGCTTATTTTGCATTATATTATTTTTTAAATGAGTTTTTTTATATTTTGGAGGGTCTTTCATATAGTAAATAATTTTTTTAAAATGGGAAAATATCAAATAATGGGTAAAAACTGAAAAAATCCAGGAAAATTGATTTATTTCCATTGTTTTAAATTATTTTTACAATATATTCGACAGTTTATCAAGCGTAAGATCTCCTACGAGTAGAATCATGCATCTTTCTTTGTTAAAGAACGCATAATGGAATAATAATGAAAAAAAAATGGCGGAGTGGGGTTCGAATTTCGAAGTCGTCTAACTCCCTTTAATATCAAGTTATAATTGTCAAACTCGGACCCTAAGTAGCGGTCTATGGTCCGAACATGTTTACTGAAGGAAATTTTTATAGGTGAATTAGGGGGTGCAGGGGGCCCCTCAAAGGTCTATTGCATAGCTGACCGTGAGAGGACTTTTAAAGCAAAATTGTGGCAGGCTTCTCGTGTTCGAGTGGCATGGTAGTCAAGACACCGGACTAGTAGCTGACGGCTGGGTTGAGGGGGCCCAGGTTCCAATCCCAGCTTCAGCAACTTTTCAAAAAAATTTCTTTTTTTTTCTTCTTCCGCTTATTTTGCATTATATTATTTTTTAAAAGAGTTTTTCTATATTTTGGAGGGTCTTAATATAGATAATAATTTTTTTAAAATGGGAAAATATCAAATAATGGGTAAAAACTGAAAAAATCCAGGAAAATTGATTTATTTCCGTTGTTTTAAATTATTTTTACAATATATTCGACAGTTTATCAAGCGTAAGATCTCCTACGAGTAGAATCATGCATCTTTCTTTTTTAAAGTACGCATAATGGAATAATAATGAAAAAAAAATAAAAAATAAAATTAAATGGCGGGGTGATGTTCGAATTTCGAAGTCGTCTAACTCCCTTTTATATCAAGTTATAATTTTCAATCTCGGACCCTAAGTAGGGGTCTATGGTCCGAACATGTTTACTGAAGGAAATTTTTATAGGTGAATTAGGGGGACAGGGGGCCCCTCAAAGGTCTATTGCATAGCTGACCGTGAGAGGACGTTTAAAGCGAAATAGTGGCAGGCTTCTCGTGTTCGAGTGGCATGGTAGTCAAGACACCGGACTAGTAGCTGACGGCTGGGGTGAGGGGGCCCAGGTTCGAATTCCAGCTTCAGCAACTTTTCAAAAAATTTCTTTTTTTTTCTTCTTCTGCTTATTTTGCACTATATTATTTTTTAAATGAGTTTTTCTATATTTTGGAGGGTCTTACATATAGAAAATATTTTTTTTTAAATGGGAAAATATCAAACAATGGGTAAAAACTGAAAAAATCCAGGAAAATTGATTTATTTCCATTGTTTTAAATTATTTTTACAATATATTCGACAGTTTATCAAGCGTAAGATCTCCTACGAGTAGAATCATGCATCTTTCTTTGTTAAAGAACGCATAATGGAATAATAATGAAAAAAAAAAAATGGCGGAGTGGGGTTCGAATTTCGAAGTCGTCTAACTCCCTTTAATATCAAGTTATAATTTTCAAACTCGGACCCTAAGTAGGGGTCTATGGTCTGAACATATTTACTGAAGGAAATTTTTATAGGTGAATTAGGGGGTGCAGGGGGCCCCTCAAAGGTCTATTGCATAGCTGACCGTGAGAGGACTTTTAAAGCGAAATTGTGGCAGGCTTCTCGTGTTCGAGTGGCATGGTAGTCAAGACACCGGACTAGTAGCTGACGGCTGGGGTAAGGGGGCCCGGGTTCGAATCACAGCTTCAGCAACTTTTCAAAAAAATTTCTTTTTTTTTCTTCTTCCGCTTATTTTGCATTGTATTATTTTTTAAATGAGTTTTTCTATATTTTGGAGGGTCTTACATATAGAAAATAATTATTTTTAAATGGGAAAATATCAAATAATGGGTAAAAACTGAAAAAATCCAGGAAAATTGATTTATTTCCATTGTTTTAAATTATTCTTACAATATATTCGACAGTTTATCAAGTGTAAGATCTCCTACGAGTAGAATCATGCATCTTTCTTTGTTAAAGAACGCATAATGGAATAATAATGAAAAAAAATAAAAAATAAAATAAAATGGCGGGGTGGGGTTCGAATTTCGAAGTCGTCTAACTCCCTTTAATATCAAGTTATAATTTTCAAACTCGGACCCTAACTAGGGGTCTATGGTCCGAACACGTTTACTGAAGGAAATTTTTATAGGTGAATTAGGGGGTGCAGGGGGCCCCTCAAAAATCTATTGCATAGCTGACCGTGAGAGGACTTTTAAAGCGAAATTGTGGCAGGCGTCTCGTGTTCGAGTGGCATGGTAGTCAAGACACCGGACTAGTAGCTGACGGCTGGGGTGAGGGGGCCCGGGTTCGAATCCCAGCTTCAGCAACTAGTCAAAAAAATTTCTTTTTTTTTCTTCTTCCGCTTATTTTGCATTATATTATTTTTTAAATGAGTTTTTCTACATTTTGGAGGGTCTTACATATAGAAAATATTTTTTTTAAAATGGGAAAATATCAAATAATGGGTAAAAACTGAAAAAATCCAGGAAAATTGATTTATTTCCATTGTTTTAAATTATTCTTACAATATATTCGACAGTTTATCAAGTGTAAGTTCTCCTACGAGTAGAATCATGCATCTTTCTTTGTTAAATACCGCATAATGGAATAATAATGAAAAAAAATAAAAAATAAAATAAAATGGCGGGGTGGGGTTCGAATTTCGAAGTCGTCTAACTCCCTTTAATATCAAGTTATAATTTTCAAACTCGGACCCTAAGTAGGGGTCTATGGTCCGAACATATTTACTGAAGGAAATTTTTATAGGTGAATTAGGGGGGGCAGGGGGCCCCTCAAAGGTCTATTGCATAGCTGACCGTGAGAGGACTTTTAAAGCGAAATTGTGGCAGGCTTCTCGTGTTCGAGTGGCATGGTAGTCAAGACACCGGACTAGTAGCTGACGGCTGGGGTGAGGGGGCCCGGGTTCGAATCACAGCTTAAGCAACTTTTCAAAAAAATTTCTTTTTTTTTCTTCTTCCGCTTATTTTGCATTGTATTATTTTTAAAATGAGTTTTTCTATATTTTGGAGGGTCTTACATATAGAAAATAATTTTTTTAAAATGGGAAAATATCAAATAATGGGTAAAAACTGAAAAAATCCAGGAAAATTGATTTATTTCCATTGTTTTAAATTATTCTTACAATATATTCGACAGTTTATCAAGTGTAAGATCTCCTACGAGTAGAATCATGCATCTTTCTTTGTTAAATACCGCATAATGGAATAATAATGAAAAAAAATAAAAAATAAAATAAAATGGCGGGGTGGGGTTCGAATTTCGAAGTCGTCTAACTCCCTTTAATATCAAGTTATAATTTTCAAACTCGGACCCTAACTAGGGGTCTATGGTCCGAACATGTTTACTGAAGTAAATTTTTATAGGTGAATTAGGGGGTGCAGGGGGCCCCTCAAAGGTCTATTGCATAGCTGACCGTGAGAGGACTTTTAAAGCGAAATTGTGGCAGGCGTCTCGTGTTCGAGTGGCATGGTAGTCAAGACGCCGGACTAGTAGCTGACGGCTGGGGTGAGGGGGCCCGGGTTCGAATCCCAGCTTCAGCAACTAGTCAAAAAAATTTCTTTTTTTTTCTTCTTCCGCTTATTTTGCATTATATTATTTTTTAAATGAGTTTTTCTACATTTTGGAGGGTCTTACATATAGAAAATAATTTTTTTAAAATGGGAAAATATCAAATAATGGGTAAAAATTTGAAAAAATCCAGGAAAATTGATTTATTTCCATTGTTTTAAATTATTCTTACAATATATTCGACAGTTTATCAAGCGTAAGATCTCCTACGAGTAGAATCATGCATCTTTCTTTGTTAAAGAACGCATAATGGAATAATAATGAAAAAAAGTAAAAAATAAAATAAAATGGCGGGGTGGGGTTCGAATTTCGAAATCGTCTAACTCCCTTTAATATCAAGTTATAATTTTCAAACTCGGACCCTAAGTAGGGGTCTATGGTCCGAACATATTTACTGAAGGAAATTTTTATAGGTGAATTAGGGGGTGCAGGGGGCCCCTCAAAGTTCTATTGCATAGCTGACCGTGAGAGGACTTTTAAAGCGAAATTGTGGCAGGCTACTCGTGTTCGAGTGGCATGGTAGTCAAGACACCGGACTAGTAGCAGACGGCTGGGGTGAGGGGGCCCGGGTTCGAATCACAGCTTCAGCAACTTTTCAAAAAAATTTCTCTTTTTTCTTCTTCCGCTTATTTTGCATTGTATTATTTTTTAAATGAGTTTTTCTATATTTTGGAGGGTCTTACATATAGAAAATAATTTTTTTAAAATGGGAAAATATCAAATAATGGGTAAAAACTGAAAAAATCCAGGAAAATTGATTTATTTCCATTGTTTTAAATTATTTTTACAATATATTCGACAGTTTATCAAGCGTAAGATCTCCTACGAGTAGAATCATGCATCTTTCTTTTTTAAAGTACGCATAATGGAATAATAATGAAAGAAAATAAAAAATAAAATTAAATGGCGGGGTGGGGTTCGAATTTCGAAGTCGTCTAACTCCCTTTAATATCAAGTTATAATTTTCAAACTCGGACCCTAAGTAGGGGTCTATGGTCCGAACATGTTGACTGAAGGAAATTTTTATAGGTGAATTAAGGGGTGCAGGGGGCCCCTCAAAGGTCTATTGCATAGCTGACCGTGAGAGGACGTTTAAAGCGAAATTGTGGCAGGCTTCTCGTGTTCGAGTGGCATGGTAGTCAAGACACCGGACTAGTAGCTGACGGCTGGGGTGAGGGGGCCCAGGTTCGAATCCCAGCTTCAACAACTTTTCAAAAAATTTCTTTTTTTTCTTCTTGCGCTTATTTTGCATTATATTATTTTTTAAATGAGTTTTTCTATATTTTGGAGGGTCTTACATATAGAAAATAATTTTTTTAAAATGGGAAAATATCAAATAATGGGTAAAAACTGAAAAAATCCAGGAAAATTGATTTATTTCCATTGTTTTAAATTATTTTTACAATATATTCGACAGTTTATCAAGCGTAAGATCTCCTACGAGTAGAATCATGCATCTTTCTTTTTTAAAGTACGCATAATGGAATAATAATGAAAAAAAATAAAAAATAAAATTAAATGGCGGGGTGGGGTTCGAATTTCGAAGTCGTCTAACTCCCTTTAATATCAAGTTATAATTTTCAAACTCGGACCCTATGTAGTGGTCTATGGTCCGAACATGTTAACTGAAGGAAATTTTTATAGGTGAATTAGGGGGTGCAGGGGGCCCCTCAAAGATCTATTGCATAGCTGACCGCGAGAGGACTTTTAAAGCGAAATTGAGGCAAGCTTCTAGTGTTCGAGTGGCATGGTGGTCAAGACACCGGACTAGTAGCTGACGGCTGGGGTGAGGGGACCCAGGTTCGAATCCCAGCTTCAGCAACATTTCAAAAAAATTTCTTTTCTTTCTTCTTCCACTTATTTTGCATTATATTGTTTTTTAAATGAGTTTTTCTATATTTTGGAGGGTCTTACATATAGAAAATAATTATTTTTAAATGGGAAAATATCAAATAATGGGTAAAAACTGAAAAAATCCAGGAAAATTGATTTATTTCCATTGTTTTAAATTATTCTTACAATATATTCGACAGTTTATCAAGCGTAAGATCTCCTACGAGTAGAATCATGCATCTTTCTTTGTTAAAGAACGCATAATGGAATAATAATGAAAAAAAATAAAAAAATAAAATAAAATGGCGGGGTGGGGTTCGAATTTCGAAGTCCTCTAACTCCCTTTAATATCAAGTTATAATTTTCATACTCGGACCCTAACTAGGGGTCTATGGTCCGAACATGTTTACTGAAGGAAATTTTTATAGGTGAATTAGGGGGTGCAGGGGGCCCCTCAAAGGTCTATTGCATAGCTGACCGTGAGAGGACTTTTAAAGCGAAATTGTGGCAGTCTTCTCGTGTTCGAGTGGCATGGTAGTCAAGACACCGGACTAGTAGCTGACGGCTGGGGATAGGGGGCCCAGGTTCGAATCCCAGCTTCAGCAACTTTTCAAAAAAATTTCTTTTTTTTTCTTCTTCTGCTTATTTTGCATTATATTATTTTTTAAATGAGTTTTTCTATATTTTGGAGGGTCTTACATATAGAAAATAATTTTTTTAAAATGGGAAAATATCAAATAATGGGTAAAAACTGAAAAAATCCAGGAAAATTGATTTATTTCCATTGTTTTAAATTATTTTTACAATATATTCGACAGTTTATCAAGCGTAAGATCTCCTACGAGTAGAATCATGCATCTTTCTTTGTTAAAGAACGCATAATGGAATAATAATGAAAAAAAAATAAAAAAATAAAATAAAATGGCGGGGTGGGGTTCGAATTTCGAAGTCCTCTAACTCCCTTTAATATCAAGTTATAATTTTCATACTCGGACCCTAACTAGGGGTCTATGGTCCGAACATGTTTACTGAAGGAAATTTTTATAGGTGAATTAGGGGGTGCAGGGGGCCCCTCAAAGGTCTATTGCATAGCTGACCGTGAGAGGGCTTTTAAAGCGAAATTGTGGCAGTCTTCTCGTGTTCGAGTGGCATGGTAGTCAAGACTCCGGGGTAGTAGTAGATGACGGCTGGACTGAGGGGGCCCAGGTTCGAATCCCAGCTTCAGCAACATTTAAAAAAAAATTCTTTTTTTTTCTTGTTCCGCTTATTTTGCATTATATTATTTTTTAAATGAGTTTTTCTATATTTTGGAGGGTCTTACATATAGAAAATAATTTTTTTAAAATTAGAAAATATCAAATAATGGGAAAAACTGAAAAAATCCAGGAAAATTGATTTATTTCCATTGTTTTAAATTATTTTTACAATATATTCGACAGTTTATCAAGCGTAAGATCTCCTACGAGTAGAATCATGCATCTTTCTTTTTTAAAGTACGCATAATGGAATAATAATGAAAAAAAAATAAAAAATAAAATTAAATGGCGGGGTGGGGTTCGAATTTCGAAGTCGTTTAACTCCCTTTAATATCCAGTTATAATTTTCAAACTCGGACCCTAAGTAGGGGTCTATGGTCCGAACATGTTTACTGAAGGAAATTTTTATAGGTGAATTAGGGGGTGCAGGGGGCCCCTCAAAGGTCTATTGCATAGCTGACCGTGAGAGGACGTTTAAAGCGAAATTGTGGCAGGCCTCTCGTGTTCGAGTGGCATGGTAGTCAAGACACCGGACTAGTAGCTGACGGCTGGGGTGAGGGGGCCCAGGTTCGAATCCCAGCTTCAGCAACTTTTCAAAAAATTTCTTTTTTTTTCTTCTTGCGCTTATTTTGCATTATATTATTTTTTAAATGAGTTTTTCTATATTTTGGAGGGTCTTACATATAGAAAATAATTTTTTTTAAATGGGAAAATATCAAACAATGGGTAAAAACTGAAAAAATACAGGAAAATTGATTTATTTCCATTGTTTTAAATTATTTTTACAATATATTCGACAGTTTATCAAGCGTAAGATCTCCTACGAGTAGAATCATGCATCTTGCTTTGTTAAAGAACGCATAATGGAATAATAATGAAAAAAAATAAAAAAATAAAATAAAATGGCGGGGTGGGGTTCGAATTTCGAAGTCGTCTAACTCCCTTTAATATCAAGTTATAATTTTCAAACTCGGACCCTAAGTAGGAGTCTATGGTCCGAACATGTTTACTGAAGGAAATTTTTATAGGTGAATTAGGGGGTGCAGGGGGCCCCTCAAAGGTCTATTGCATAGCTGACCGCGAGAGGACTTTTAAAGCGAAATTGAGGCAGGCTTCTCGTGTTCGAGCGGCATGGTAGTCAAGACACCGGACTAGTAGCTGACGGCTGGGGTGAGGGGGCCCAGGTTCGAATCCCAGCTTCAGCAACTTTTCAAAAAAATTCTTTTTTTTTCTTCTTCCGCTTATTTTGCATTATATTATTTTTTAAATGAGTTTTTCTATATTTTGGAGGGTCTTACATATAGAAAATAATTTTTTTAAAATGTTAAAATATCAAATAATGGGTAAAAACTGAAAAAATCCAGGAAAATTGATTTATTTCCATTGTTTTAAATTATTTTTACAATATATTCGACAGTTTATCAAGCGTAAGATCTCCTACGAGTAGAATCATGCATCTTTCTTTGTCAAAGAACGCATAATGGAATAATAATGAAAAAAAATAAAAAAATAAAATAAAATGGCGGGGTGGGGTTCGAATTTCGAAGTCGTCTAACTCCCTTTAATATCAAGTTATAATTTTCATACTCGGACCCTAACTAGGGGTCTATGGTCCGAACATGTTTATTGAAGGAAATTTTTATAGGTGAATTAGGGGGTGCAGGGGGCCCCTCAAAGGTCTATTGCATAGCTGACCGTGAGAGGACTTTTAAAGCGAAATTGTGGCAGTCTTCTCGTGTTCGAGTGGCATGGTAGTCAAGAATCCGGGGTAGTAGTAGATGACGGCTGGGCTGAGGGGGCCCAGGTTTGAATCCCAGCTTCAGCAACATTTCAAAAAAAAATTTTTTTTTTTCTTCTTCCGCTTATTTTGCATTATATTACTTTTTAAATGAGTTTTTCTATATTTTGGAGGGTCTTACATATAGAAAATAATTTTTTTAAAATGGGAAAATATCAAATAATGGGAAAAAACTGAAAAAATCCAGGAAAATTGATTCATTTCCATTGTTTTAAATTATTTTTACAATATATTCGACAGTTTATCAAGCGTAAGATCTCCTACGAGTAGAATCATGCACCTTTCTTTGTTAAAGAACGCATAATGGAACAATAATGAAAAAAAATAAAAAATTAAATAAAATGGCGGGGTGGGGTTCGAATTTCGAAGTCGTCTAACTCCCTTTAATATCAAGTTATAATTTTCAAACTCGGACACTACGTAAGGGTCTATGGTCCGAACATGTTTACTGAAGGAAATTTTTATAGGTGAATTAGGGGGTGCAGGGGGCCCCTCAAAGGTCTATTGCATAGCTGACCGTGAGAGGACTTTTAAAGCGAAATTGTGGCAGGCTTCTCGTGTTCGAGTGGCATGGTAGTCAAGACACCGGACTAGTAGCTGACGGCTGGGGATAGGGGGCCCAGGTTCGAATCCCAGCTTCAGCAACTTTTCAAAAAAATTTCTTTTTTTTTCTTCTTCCGCTTATTTTGCATTATATTATTTTTTAAATGAGTTTTTCTATATTTTGGAGGGTCTTACATATAGAAAATAATTTTTTTAAAATGGGAAAATATCAAATAATGGGTAAAAACTGTTCTATGAGTAAAAGTGTGCATCTTTCTTTGTTAAAGAACGCATAATGGAATAATAATAAAAATATAATAAATAAAATAAAATGTCGGTGTGAGGTTCGAATATCGAAGCCGTCTAACTCCCCTTAATATTAAGTTATAATTTTCAAACTCGAACCCTAAGTAGGGGTCTATAGTCCAAATATATCTGCTGCAGAAAATTTTTATAAGTTAATTAGGGAGTGCAGGGGACCCCTCAAAGATCTATTGCATAGCTGACCTTCAGAGGGCTTTTGAAGCGAAATCGTGACGGGCATCTAGTGTTCGAGTGGTCTGGTGGTCAAGACACCGGAGTAGTAACTGACGGTCTGGGGAGAGGATTCGCGGGTTCGAATCCCTGCTTCATCAACTTTTAAAAAAAAAATTTCTTTCTTTTTCTTTCCTCTTTCGCTTAATTTGCATTATATTATTTTTACAATATTTTCGACAGTTTCTCATGCGTAAGGTGTTCTATGAGTAAAAGTGTGCATCTTTCTTTTTTAAAGAACGCATAATGGAATAATAATAAAAATATAATAAATAAAATAAAATGCCGGTGTGGGGTTCGAATATCGAAGCCGTCTAACTCCCTTTAATATTAAGTTATAATTTTCAAACTCGGACCCTAAGTAGGGGTCTATGGTCCGAACATGTTTACTGAAGGAAATTTTTATAGGTGAATTAGGGGGTGCAGGGGGCCCCTCAAAGGTCTATTGCATAGCTGACCGTGAGAGGACTTTTAAAGCGAAATTGTGACAGGCTTCTCGTGTTCGAGTGGCATGGTAGTCAAGACACCGGACTAGTAGCTGACGGCTGGGTTTGAGGGGGCCCAGGTTCGAATCCCAGCTTCAGCAACTTTTCAAAAAAATTTCTTTTTTTTTCTTCTTCCGCTTATTTTGCATTATATTATTTTTAAATGAGTTTTTCTATATTTTGGAGGGTCTTACATATAGAAAATAATTTTTTTAAAATGGGAAAATATCAAATAATGGGTAAAATCTGAAAAAATCCAGGAAAATTGATTTATTTCCATTGTTTTAAATTATTTTTGCAATATATTCGACAGTTTATCAAGCGTAAGATCTCCTACGAGTAGAATCATCTATCTTTCTTTGTTAAAGAACGCATAATGGTATAATAATGAAAAAAAAATAAAAAATAATATAAAATGGCGGGGTGGGGTTCGAATTTCGAAGTCGTCTAACTCCCTTTAATATCAAGTTATAATTTTCAAACTCGGACCCTAAGTAGGGGTCTATGGTCCGAACATGTTTACTGAAGGAAATTTTTATAGGTTAATTAGGGAGTGCAGAGGACCCCTCAAAGATCTATTGCATAGCTGACCTTCAGAGGGCTTTTGAAGCGAAATCGTGACTGGCATCTTGTGTTTGAGTGGTCTGGTGGTCAAGACTCCGGAGTAGTAACTGACGGCCTGGGGAGAGGAGGCGCGGGTTCGAATCCCTGCTTCATCAACTTTAAAAAAAAAAAATTCTTTCTTTTTCTTTCCTCTTTCGCTTAATTTGCATTATATTATTTTTACAATATTTTCGACAGTTTCTCATGCGTAAGGTGTTCTATGAGTAAAAGTGTGCATCTTTCTTTTTTAAAGAACGCATAATGGAATAATAATAAAAATATAATAAATAAAATAAAATGCCGGTGTGGGGTTCGAATATCGAAGCCGTCTAACTCCCTTTAATATTAAGTTATAATTTTCAAACTCGGATCCTAAGTAGGGGTCTATGGTCCGAACATGTTTACTGAAGGAAATTTTTATAGGTGAATTAGGGGGTACAGGGGGCCCCTCAAAGGTCTATTGCATAGCTGACCGTGAGAGGACTTTTAAAGCGAAATTGTGACAGGCTTCTCGTGTTCGAGTGGCATGGTAGTCAAGACACCGGACTAGTAGCTGACGGCTGGGTTTGAGGGGGCCCAGGTTCGAATCCCAGCTTCAGCAACTTTTCAAAAAAATTTCTTTTTTTTTCTTCTTCCGCTAATTTTGCATTATATTATTTTTAAATGAGTTTTTCTATATTTTGGAGGGTCTTACATATAGAAAATAATTTTTTTAAAATGGGAAAATATCAAATAATGGGTAAAATCTGAAAAAATCCAGGAAAATTGATTTATTTCCATTGTTTTAAATTATTTTTTCAATATATTCGACAGTTTATCAAGCGTAAGATCTCCTACGAGTAGAATTATGCATCTTTCTTTGTTAAAGAACGCATAATGGTATAATAATGAAAAAAAAATAAAAAATAATATAAAATGGCGGGGTGGGGTTCGAATTTCGAAGTCGTCTAACTCCCTTTAATATCAAGTTATAATTTTCAAACTCGGACCCTAAGTAGGGGTCTATGGTCCGAACATGTTTACTGAAGGAAATTTTTATAGGTTAATTAGGGAGTGCAGAGGACCCCTCAAAGATCTATTGCATAGCTGACCTTCAGAGGGCTTTTGAAGCGAAATCGTGACTGGCATCTTGTGTTTGAGTGGTCTGGTGGTCAAGACTCCGGAGTAGTAACTGACGGCCTGGGGAGAGGAGGCGCGGGTTCGAATCCCTGCTTTATCAACTTTTAAAAAAAAATTCTTTTTTTTTTTCTTCTTCTTTCGCTAATTTGCATTATATTATTTTTACAATATTTTCGACAGTTTCTCATGCGTTAGGTGTTCTATGAGTAAAAGTTTGCATCTTTCTTTGCTAAAGAACGCATAATGGAATAATAATAAAAATATAATAAATAAAATGAAATGTCGGTGTGGGGTTCGAATATCGAAGCCGTCTAACTCCCTTTAATATTAAGTTATAATTTTCAAACTCGAACCCTAAGTAGGGGTCTATGGTCCAAATATATCTGCTGCAGGAAATTTTTATAGGTTAATTAAGGAGTGCTGGGGACCCCTCAAAGTTCTATTGCATAGCTGACCTTCAGAGGGCTTTTGAAGCGAAATCGTGACTGGCATCTAGTGTTCGAGTGGTCTGGTGGTCAAGACACCGGAGTAGTAACTGACGGCCTGGGGAGAGGAGGCGCGGGTTCCAATCCCTGCTTTATCAACTTTTAAAAAAAAAAATATTTTTTTTTTCTTCTTCTTTCGCCTATTTTGCATTATATTATTTTTACAATATTTTCGACAGTTTCTCATGCGTTAGGTGTTCTATGAGTAAAAGTGTGTATCTTTCTTTGCTAAAGAACGCATAATGGAATAATAATAAAAATATAATAAATAAAATAAAATGTCGGTGTGGGGTTCGAATATCGAAGCCGTCTAACTCCCTTTAATATTAAGTTATAATTTTCAAACTCGAACCCTAAGTAGGGGTGTATGGTCCAAATATATCTAGTGTTCAAATATATCTAGTGTTCTAGTGACTGGCATCTAGTGTTCGAGTGGTCTGGTGGTCAAGACACCGGAGTAGTAACTGACGGCCTGGGAAGAGGAGATGCGGGTTCGAATCCCTGCTTTATCAACTTTTCAAAAAAGTTTCTTTTTTTTTCTTTCGCCTATTTTGCATTATATTATTTTTTTTGAATGTGTTTTTCTATATTTTAGAGGATCCTACGTATAGGAAATAATTTTTTTAAATTTGTAAAATTTCGAATAATGTGTAAAAACTGGAAAAATCCAGGAAAATTGGCTTATTTCCATTGTTTTATATTATTTTTCCAATATATTCGACAGTTTCTCATGCGTAAGGTGTTCTATGAGTAAAATTGTGCATCTTTCTTTGTTAACGAACCCATAATGGAATAATATTAAAAATATAATAAATAAAATATTTATAGACCAATTAGGGGGCTGCAAAGGCCCCTTAAGTCTTTTGTTTAGCTAACCGGGAGAGGGTACTTGAAGCTATGTAGTATCCCGCTCCCCGTATAAACGTTGTTCAACGTCTAAGACCGCGTGATTGTGACTTCCGCCTTAGTCGACGGGGTGCAGGCTCGTTCCCCGGCTGGCGTAGATTTTTAAAATTTCTTATATATATATATATTTTTTCATTATATTAATTATTTAAAGTATTTTTCGATATATTAAAGAATCCTATACATAAAAGAAAAAAATTTTATTCGGAAAATTTCAAATAATGCTTAAAAGTTGGAAAAATCCCGGAAAATCAGTTTATTTTTATTATATTATTTTTTTAAACTCCTTTTACAATATTTTCACGATAGTTTAGCTTTCGAAATGTGTTCTATGCTCAAAATCAAGTGTCTTGCTTGGTGAAAGAACGCATAAGGGAATAAAAAATAAAATAAAATGGCGGGAAAAAAGTTCAAATTTCAAGTCCATCTAACTCCCTTTATTATTAAGCTATAAATTTCAAACTCGGACGGAAATTTTGCCTCTATGAGCCGAACCACCCTACGAAGAAAATTTTTTATAGACCTATTAGGGGGCTGCAAAAGCCCCTTAAGTCTTTTCTTTAGCCCACCGGGAGAGGGTACTTGAAGCTATGTAGTAGCCCGATCTCCGTATAAGCGTGGTACAACGGCTAAGACTGCATGATAGCGACCTACGCCTTAAACGAATGGGTGCGCGTTCGAACCCCGGCTTAGGGCAATTTTTAAAATTTTTCATATTTTCTTCTTTTTTTTTTTTTTTACATTATATTATTTATTTAATGCGTTTTTCGATATATTAAACGATCCTACATGTAAAAAATATTTTTTTTTTCGGGAAATTTCAAATAATGCTTAAAAACAGAAAAAATCCAGGAAAAATAGTTTATTTTTATTATATTTTTTTTAAACTCCTTTTAGAATATTTTCACGATAGTTTAGCATTCGAAATGTGTTCTATGCTTAAAATCAAGTATTTTTCTTGGTGAAAGAACGCATAATGGAATAAAAAAATAAAATAAAATAGCGGGAAAAGGGTTCAAATTTCAAGTCAATCGAACTCCCTTTATTATTAAATGGAAATTTGGGAGATGGTAACCGGGAGAAGGTACTTGAATCTATGTAGTAGCCCGATGACCATATAAACGTGGTTCAACGACCAAGACCACGTGCCAGTGACTGACGCCTTAAGCGAAAGGGTGCGGGTTCGAACCTCGGCAGAGATTATTTTTTAAATTTTTTTTCTTTTGTTTATTTTGCATTATATTATTAATTTAATGTGTTTTTCGATATATTAAAGGATCCTATGAGTAAAAATAATTTTTTTAATTCGGGAAATTTCAAATAATCTTAAAATCTCGAAAAATCCCGAAAAATTAAATCCAGGGAAAAATAGTTTATTTTTATTATATTATTTTTTTAATTTCTTTTACAATATTTTCAAGATAGTTTAGCATGCAAAATATGTTCTGTGTTTGAATTAAGTGTCTTTCTTAGTGAAAGATCGCATAATGGAATAAAAAATAAAGTCCAATTAACTAACGCTTCTCCGTTACAAATTTTGAACATTTTATGCCAGTGATATAAACGAAAAAGAACCAGAGCTATAATTAGAGCATTTCAAGCATGATTCGGCGTAAGAGAATAAGTTAGATAAATTTGGAATAGATGCATAAAATAGTAAAAAACAACAATCTCGAAGACACTTTTCCATACATTGACGTTATCATATTTTTTTCAAGCGTGGCATTGGACAATTGTCACTCATGGTAACTATATGTAGCGGCGCACGTTTATTCTCCATACTGAACTTGATTAAAAATGAACTAAAAAATGACTTAAGAAAAAATGAGTCATCATGAGCATTGAAAATTATGTGCAGGAAATTGATTTTAGCAATGTGATAGAAGACTTATCCTCTCAAAGCGGGTAAAAAGTATTGCTACCTTAAACTTTTGATGAAAATAATGTAAATAAAGCTTTTATAATAATGTATCAATGTTTTACTTTCCTAAAATAAAAATTATTCAAAAGTGACATTTTTTCTTTGAAATTACTCATAAAGAGCCCCCTAATGAAGACAGGCCGAGGGCCCCCCTAAACGGCTCTGCTTTTTGGATTATACATTTTCATTTAAAAAAGTTTAATATATTACATTAACGCTAGTTTCGTGTACAAAATGAATAAATAATGAAAATGTGACCGAGCTCAGACTTTATCGTTCTCATATATCTGCTATTTAACTAAAGTTTTTCTGGAGAGTATGCATAGCGCTATCGAAAGACGGAGCTCCAAAACTAGCACAGCAGTACGTTGTAGTTCTGGGAGGTAATGTCCCAATAGTTTCGTCAAGAGAGCAGTCCAATGTTTAGAACAATTAATTGTAATTTTACTTTTTGTGTATTTCACCATATCTCGAAAAATTATAAAAAGAATTTGAAGCATTTTTGCTCTCAGTTATATAATTCGTTTATCCAAAAGAAAATTCTATGCAAAATATAACTTTTAGTAAATGCTAATTATTTTATTTAATAATAGTCGAAAAATTGTACAGCAAGGTAGAAATTTTTTTCAAAATTTAACTATTAACTAATTGACCGATTTTACTGAAATTTTCCTATTTAAAATTGCATTCTTTAAAATGATATAAAAAAATATCTACTATGCAGTTCAAAAATTTTAAGACTTATATTAAATGAAAAAACAAATATCCTTTACTAAAAGATATATTTTGAGTGGAATTAAATTTAAATAAAGGAATTTTACTATTGTGAACAAAAATTTTTCAATTCGTTTAAAAAGTACTCAACAAAAAAAATTTAGCATGAAGGGATCCAAATTTTGGAATTATCTTCTGTCCAAACTATTGGAACCGTATTTCCGGCTTTCCGGCTGCCCCCAATATCTTGGGGGTCAGACATCTACATCACTAAAAAAAAATAGGTTGGTTTACTCAGAGAAAGTGCATTTTTGTGTCTGATTTCGTAAAATATTGTTACTGTAAGACTGTCTTTTTCGTGTTAAAAAGGCTTTGCTATTTGATTAAAAGCGGCCAAATACTGTCTTTAGAGATTCCTGACCTCATTTCAAATCAACTTAAATAGAGTTAAACCGTTTAATCCTCATTATATGAATTATTTGCTTATGCTTTACTGCTACTTTATAACCTGAATTAATAGTGCTTTGTTCTTTTAATCAAGTGGAAAACTGTATTCTTTCTTCTTAGAATAAATCAATTATAATTTAAATGGGAATAAAAAGTACATTGATTGCTTAATTTCTGGATCATTTTTATCAATATTAATGTACTTAAGTGTGTACTAAATAAAAGTTAATTTAAAAAAAGGTGCTATTTTTGTAAATTGTTTTCAAAAATGCTGTAAATCAAGTTTCGTTTCTTTTTTGCCTACTATTACAGGTAACCCAACTTTTTTTTTTTTATTATAATTAATTTAAAACAGAAAGTAAGATTTGTATACTATTGAATTTGTAGTTTTTGTTGAGAAGAATATAATTGCACGTATAGAATTGGCATTTTATGTTTAAGTATTATATTGGTACAATATGTAAGTCACTGATCCTAATCAATTTCAAGCATTGATTTGAAATAAATACTGTACTAAAATTTGGATATATGTCCAATTTTATTGTGCTTTTAATCGAATTTATTAACACAGAAACTGTTCGTGTAGAACAGTTTCTGTGTTAATAAATTAATTCAAATATGGTGTTTTATATTTTTTGAAGTGTTGACCATGCTGTAATTGGTCTTGTACCTGGAAGGTACTGGGTTCGAATCCAGCTTAGTGCATAGATGTAATCTATCTGTCCTTTTAGGGTTGACGTTGATCCACCTTAATAGGACCTACAAAACAGAAATAAACAATAGTGCCTGTCACGTGCCATATGTTACCAAAAGTGGTGGGCATTGAAATAATATTTCTGAAAAATATTAATCTTTGGAATGTCTTGCACATCAAAGTCATCTTAAAGACTTAACAGTTAAAATTGAGTCAGCTACTTTAAAAAAAAATCTTTCTTGTGTTGCAAATTTTATAAATTAGAATGTCTTTAAAGATTAAGAGAATATTGTATTTTAAGTTTATACGATTGTATAATATTTTTGTGCTCAAATGACTGAATTAAATGATAAATTTTATATTATGTCTTTTGAGCTAACAATATGTCTTTGTAAATCTGTTCTGGCTCTTTCTTTTAGTATCTTGCTTTTTTTTTATGTGTCACGTTGATGCATTCTTTAATATATATGTTACGGCGAATGACCGAAATAGGTGGTTGTTGACTTTTACTGGTGAATGTCGAGAAACACCAAATACGTAAGTGAAAGATCGAATATTTCATTACATTCTTGTACATTCGACCCTCACCGGCGTATGTCAACAATCACATAGTCGATTTGGTGAATGTCCGAAATATTTGTTATATCCAATTTTATTCGTTGATATTATTATATTTATTTGATATATTTATATTTATTCTGTATTTTAATACTTACTGACGATAGATTAGAAGAGTGTTTGGAGTATCGGGTACAAATATATACCGGGCAATGGCACTTGACCTTAAAGAAACATCAGTGTTCGGGTATACCGAGCAGTGGCACTTAACCTTAATAAAACATCAGAGTAGGGTATACCGAGCAAATGTAAATGTATGGTCCGATACTCCAAACAATGTTTCTTCTGATCTATCGTCAGTAAGTATTAAAATATCGAATAAATGTAATTATATCCACGAATATATTCATATCAAATCGAATGTAATAAATATTTCGGACATTCACCAAAGCGACTATGTGATTGTTGACATTCACCGGTGAATGTCGACATTTTCGAGACTTCGGTCACTCACCGTAACATATATCTAACGTCGTTGCCGAGAGGAAGGATAAAAACAGGTCTTAGGCAGGGAAAGAGGGCACAATATTTAATTTTTAGAGAGAGGACAATCATCAAAGTGACACAAAATCGTTGTGTTCTTCAATAAAAGTTATGTTTCCCTAAACTGTGGCTTTTCTTCAAGTCAAGTGCTAGCTTCTATTGTTCAATACTTATCAGTGTTTCAATCAAATAGGTCTACTAACGTACTATTGGACATATTTTCTAAATTTAAGAAGTTTTTAATTAAATACAGTAGCATTAAATTCTAAATTGAAATTTATTTAAACTGAAACAGTTGCAGTGAAATAGTAGTAAGCTTGTATATAAAGTGAATTAAGTACCTTGGATATATATTCTATAAAATAACAGCTTTCCCTTAACATGTATCTTCAAGAAATGATAAATAAATGATACATTTTCTTTTGATAATTTTTATTTTTACCTTCTTATTTATTTTTTAGTGGTAAGTAAGAGTACAGCATATGTAAAAAGTATAAAATAGGACCAAAAAAAAAATTTATAAAATTGGATCAGACAATTTGAAGCATGTATATTTTTTTCATTAGATCTTTCTATTTAATATATAGGTTTAACGAGTTGCTTTGCACAAATTGGTATAAAATAATTGCTATATGTTCTTTATGTCTATTATCTGATATAGCTATAGTTTAAAATTGTTCTATGCTATCCCTTCGAAAATAAATTTGATATTGAAGTACATAAATGATTAAAACAATTTTCTTCTCCTAATTAAAAAAAAAAAAAACTATATATCTATTTTCTCATTCTTTAAACAAGTTTTTTTTTATCAAGCTTAGTTCTTTGAAAGAAAATTTCATTGATATTTAAAATCGAACAATTTAAATCAAATTAATTTAGATAGCGTTTATTGATTAGTAGATGTAGTTTTAATCTGTTTATCAAATATATGCGATTATGTATATGTAAATATATGTTGTTTTATTGTTGTGTTATTCTAGGTCCTGTTTTATACTAAGACGTACTTATAGAAGCTAATGTTGGCTGGAAACTTGTAATAAATTGTTAAAATTTTTTTTACTGATAAATGAATTGTAGTGGTATCATCAATGAAGAATTTTCTACCCCAGATAAAAGTTGGATAAAAATAAAAATTATTATTATAATATCTGGTTATTGTAACTAAAATTGTCCGCAATATAAAGAAATGTCTACCTTTTTTAAATGTTTGACTTATGAGCAGGATTTTGAAAATTCTTATGAAAAAAAGTCAGCTTTTATATAATTTATTTTTGTTTTGTTAAGACATATCTCTTAAAAAATGCATAGAAGGAAAATTATTCAACAATCAAAGAATATTTTCTAATTAAGAATTAAGCTTTTACTTAAATATATCAGGATGCAATGAGAATTGTGTATTACAGTATACACTCAATATGTTGAAAACCTTGTTATGTCAAAAAAATATTTTTCTCCTTGACATTATACATCCACCAAATGCTAATTTGAATTCCTATGTTGTAGAGTTTCTTCTCAGAACATTATGTTGATTTTTTCTTTACATAAAAAATCATTTCTATTTAATGCATAATTATTTATGTCTTACTTTTAAAAATAAAATTATTGTTGTGTTTAAAATTATATGTGAATGTACATTTCTGAAGCATTGATGTTAATTCAATAGAAGGGAATATATACATTTTCTGTAATTTTTTAATCACTTTGTATTTTAGAGTAAATCAAAAAGCATTAAACACCTATCAAAATTGAAAATAATGTATGATTTTTTAGTGTTTCTTAAATACTGTTGAGAAATACATAAAGTTAAAGGTTAAAGTAATTTGTTAAAAATGGTTTAGAATTACATACTCGCTCCTGTAAACATGAATAAATATTTCATAATAATTCATGTTTAAATAAACAATTTCCTTATTCAAAACCATTTTCAACAAGTGTGTGATTTAAGTTCTCCAGCAAAGTCCGTCTTCTAAAGATAGGAAAGTAATCGCTATATTTTTTAAAAATAAGTTGTTGTAGTTAACTATATTTATTATAAAGTAGTTGTAATTAAGTACAAAAATGTAGCTTTTTGCACATCTGTATATGCATATATACTATACGTATATGCATACATATTACTTGCCACAAATTTATAATTAGACTAATGTAATCTGCTTCTGTTTTGTGATTTCAATTGAAAATACAGTTTTCTAAATTTAAACCTGTTATTCTTAAAATCTATTTTGATAAAACAAAGATTATTTTTTACATAAGTATTTAAATATTTGATGAAAAACGCTTGGTATATAAATGGAACAAAATCTATATTTTTGCATCGCTGTTTTTTTTTTGCCAAGATATAACTTTTGAAGTGACAATTAATATACATAAAAAATTGGGGAGTGTGGTAATGAATTGGCCACTAATAATATATGAAAAAGTATTTTTATTTACATGAAATAAATTTAAATGCTACCGATAAGTGGAGTTACTTGCTCTGTCGAACACATCAAATGTGAAAAATTTGCAACTTCTTTTTTTTTTCTGCAAACAAAATACTACCTAAAAAATATCTGTTACTTAATGACAACTAGAAAACCTTTTGTAGACTAACTTTAAATGTGTCAATGCTTGAATTTAAATGATCTTCAGAATTCTGAATACATGTACAAAAAGTATACGTTCGACTGAATGGACCTCCTTTGCCCTGATTATGAAGATTATTTTGCTTTTGCTTGCTTTTTTTTTCTATTTAGAATTCTTTTTTCTTGATGTATGAAACTATTAAAATGGCTCTTAAAGATTTTAGATTAAATGGCAGTTCAAAAGGCATAATTTATATTCATTTCTAAAGAAAAATGTTGCCTGATGTTAAATTCTTCAGAATAATAGTTTATTAGAAATTGATTACTTGAAATTTAATTAAAATAAGTTTTTGTTTCAGATGGACAGTGTTTTCAAGTCAAAGACAGACCAAGGATATACATTTCAACAGATGTAAAATTAGTTTTGATAAATCATTATCTGTTATATTTAGTCAAAAAAAGAAGTTGATACTTACTTCTTAATAGAATTTCATGTGGCCCATTCATAACTAATCAATGGCACATTCAACCTCACGTGTTGGAATTGAATGGGCTAAATTTCTATTTTTTTTGTTTATCTATTATTTACAGTAAGCATTTTCTAATCCAATTTTTATAAATTTTTCAGATAACCAAATATATAAAATAAACATACAATTTTGAGCTATAGAAATCAAATCGAAAATATTCCAAAACTGAAATTTGACTCATTTATGAACACTCTTTCCTATGAGGGATTTCCTGGTTTATGAAAAACAAAAACGACCTTGTTTTGTTAAAAGTAAATTATTTAATTTGTTACATGCTTCCATCGTGAAAACCAGTACAAATATATACTAATTAGTCCTCACACTACAGGCTCCAGAAAAAGGTGTAATGCAAATGTTTTAAGATTTATAAATTCATTTTTTTAGAAATTTGGAAATTCTCTCTACATCATTTTTTTTAAAATGTATAAATAAATATTTCACATAAACTAATTTATGTGAACACTCATTAGACTTAATATGCATTGAACAAAATTAAAGACACAGTTTAAAAAAGCCCAAATAGTGTTTTGCTATTTATAAGTATTTATTTCATGAAAGATAAGAGATACATTAGGTAACATACTAAGTAAGCTGAACAAAATAAACGAATCACAAATTTTCAGCTCATTTTAAAATGAGAAAATAAATTGTGCAGCACGGAGCACAGCTTAATTCCAGAAATTATTTAAATACTTCTTTTATATGTGTACTACAGGTCAATACTCTCAATTAGACTTCGTGTTATGTCAATCATTGTCCTTGAATATTTCTGATGGTGCAAAAAAATTTATTACATGTCAAGTTTTGTTTTAGTTTTTCTCATTTTAACATGATTTTTAACATTATATATTTACAATAAATTTTAAAGCATAAAATGAAAGTAAATTAATTTTTATATCTTTAATTGAGCTATCAATGCTTTCAAGAATTAATTTTCTGGTGAAAAGCCAATCCCAACATAAATTGTGATACAGTTGAATAATGGTTGAAATTTAATGATACGTCATGTCATGGCATGATATTGCAGAATTACACATTTTGAAAGTTGGTTCTTGTGAAAGTTTTGAGTAATTCATATTCGTCAATAAACATATACAGGGTTAAAGAATACATAGAATCACTCAAATAAAATAGGGCAAAGTATGCAAAATTCCTTATTAATTAATTTCATTTATGTAAAAGTATGGTGACTGAAGGTAAGAAATGCTAAAATAAAAAAAGAGGAATCAGGAATTATAAATAGGTTACAAAGAAAACAAATTTAAAATACATGAAACTTAAAATATGATCTCAGAAAATAAATATTTTATTGCTAGTTAAGTAGGTTTGTAAAATAAAAGTAATATATTTACAAAAAATAAATAATTCACATTCTCTGACATAAAATTGAATTAATTTTCTTATGGAAAATCAAACTAGAATAAACTTGATTGTGAAAGATTAGCCAGTTATGGTCAATAATGAAGTAATTGAAGTGATGAATAATAAAATAAATACAGATATAGTAAACGTGACTTTACGGCTAATTTTTCCAAGTCAATAAATAAAATAAAATCAGCATATAAACAGATGTAGAAAAATGATTAGTTTAAAATTAATGATAATTCACAGCATAAATTAGTCACCACCTTTTTCTCCTCATGGCAGCAAAGGAATTTTGTAAGAGTCTCCCACAAATTTAATGGATGAGTAATTTCTATCGCTGCTAAGTTCTTAATGTTTCTCTTAAAAATCAGAAGAGGGTTCTACTCTAGCACGCTAGTCATTGAAAATTCTAAAGCAGTTCTTTTCCAGCGATCATCTCACTCTTTTCTCTAAGTTTTATTTAATACTCCAATTTTTATGCCTATATATATATATATTTCTTAGTTTATTTTAACTACATTAAAGACTATGCCCCTTCTATTCATTGCTCATCAATCCTTAGAGTTTCACAATTTAATTTCTACAAAAAATTAGAAATTTAAACAAAGACACATTTAAATAAAACGTGAGAAAATAAATTTTCATAAATATGACGAATGGCCAAGAGTGAAACTGTATGAAAGGTCACAGCAACCTCCCATCCTGCAGTAGCAAAACATGAGAATTTTTCTTTAGCATTTTCAAATTTTCTTTGACCATAGTCGAACCAAAAATGGGATAATACACCTTCCAATTAAACTTATCATTTTCTTCCAGGATCTCGTTTTGCAGTCATATCTTGGAGAATGTGACATTACAGTTTAAAAGAAATCAACAACAGCTGAAATTAAAATATATTTAAGAATTAGCAATAGAATTCACCAAACATTTAAAATAATTTATTAAAAATATTATTATCAAAGCTACATTGTTTTTAATATTACAAGTAGCTACACATGCTTTAGCAAATAATAAAAATAATTGATAGCAAATAATAGTTATAAATAACACAAAAGAACTTCATAAAGCATATAAAAGCAAATGCGTTTTGTCTGTAAAAGGGATTGTTTTAAATAATAATCACACAAGTAAAATTCATTTCAACACGATTTAAGCAATATTTTAAATAAGCAGTCTAGGATAACAAACTTGATCTTCCACCCCTGAGTGCAGGATGAGGGTAAACTTTGAAATCATAATTATGAACTCCCATTTTTTTTAATTTCATGATTCTCCAAAAAATTTTACTCTTATGTTTTTGTTTTACCCTTATCTATAGGTTTATTTATTTTGCATTATTGATGACGTTGTAGAGGAGAAATTTATATACATTATAGGTACCAACTGCTTAAAATGAATTGTTGAGTTAATTGAACAAGAAGGATACTCATATTTAAAATTTGCTATGTTGTGATCAATTTGATAGTAAGTTGGAAATATTAGACAACGAACTTTTTCAACTATTAAGTTTTATCAATACATAAAAATCAAACGACTTTTTCAACTATTCAAAAACAAAATCGGTTTAAAATTTTTAGTGAATATAGTTGACTCTCATTTTTTTAAAGCACCCAAATTTTCTTTGATTCCAAAACAATTGAACTTTTTTGTGACATAAAGAACATTATTTTAAATGAAAATTACATGCAGTTACATAAACACAACACAAAAAGGAATAACTGGAAAAATGTAAATTTTAAGCTCAATTAGCAAACTCAAAAGTTTCTTGTTCTTCAGGAGGTGTTGCTGCTGTTGTTTTGCAGCTTCAATTTCTACACAAAGTCAAATATAGCACAAAGAGTAAAGGAACAAAAGAAAAGAAAGAGTTGCGCCAACACAAATTATAAAGAAAATATACATGTAGATCAGAAATGACTGAAGGTTGAAAATTTATATTCAGGACGTAGTTTAAAAATTAGCAAGTTGTTTAAAGTAAGAATTATCCTCTAAAAGAAAGATAAAAAGCACTATAAGATTATATTAAGTGATGATGAACTCAAAATTTTTGGATGAATCCTACACTTTTCAAAACATTTTATTTTATACTTCTTATTTTATAGTTTTTTTAGGAAATTAGCAATCTTCAAATCCCCATAGTGTAGGACATGACATAAACTGCTTGGTTTCAAATGCAAAAACCACCAAGCAATGACAATTCTATTTTGAGAAAGAGAGATAGGCCGAAAGGAATACTTTCTCAAGTTTTAAAAGCATGTTGTCACACTTCCTTATTCTTTCCTTTCATTTTGGTTTAAATAAATTTCTGAATTCTGCAAATTTAATTTTGCTTTACCTGGAATAGAAACATCTGTATTCTTCACAATTATATCCTAATTTTGCTATAACAAGAAAAAAGGACATTTTTTAAAAAGCAAACAAAATGAATAAAGCATAGATGAGTTTGATTGACAAAATTTTTATGTATTCTTTCTTTATTTTTAAAAGCGAAAAGTTATTAATTTTAAGAGAAAGTTTTTTTTAATATATATAATCTATAAGAAAATACATTTAAAGTAAGAAATGTTTATTTAATTCTAAAAGAGTTTTCTTTGGATATTAACACAAGCTTAATTAGCTTCAAAAATTAGAATGATTGTTAAATATATAAGTCAGCAATATTTTTTTAAAAAAAAATTTGCATATTTTTGCTTTAAGAAAAATACTTGTGAAGCATTTTACCAAACCTCAGTATTTTTCACCAAAAAACACATTAAAATAAAATAAAGAAATTTCAGCAACAGCACTGAAAATAAAAAGTCCTATCTTGATGAAATCAAAGTAGACCTGATACATGCATAAACACATTTTTGTCCTTTTGATATGAAAATATACAGTAAACACACTAATATTTCTAAATTTAAACTGTCAAAACTCACTTTTTAAAAATAAAATATTTCAATGGAAAGAACTATTCATTACTATTGCATGTCCTGGTGCATAAGTAAACTTTTCAAATTCCAAAAATTTTACAAAAATGAGGGGGGTTCGACTTATACATTGGTATAGTTCATTCAACAGGAGTTGACACTTGGCTCCGCCTCCATCACGTGGTTTTCCAACGATACTATTTTGCTATTTTTTGGGAAAAGGATGTTAACAAACCTGAAGAAGGTTGCTATTTGGAAATCGTATGAGAAAAATATTTATTTCGCAATCTTTATGTGTATTTTTTTTAACATTAAATATTTCATAAATTTGACAGGGTGGCCACTCAAAACAGATTTCAAATTTCCCTGACTTTTCCAGGTTTTCCAGGTAAAAATCTTAAAATTTCCAGGTTTGTGTTTTTTTCCTTTTTTCTTATAAAGTGTAGGCTGTGTACAAGAAGAGTGTCTGCATTAAAAAATATCTTATTCAAAATGTCATTTTTTTAAACATATCGTGAAAAAAAAAATTATTTTTTACAAGATATATTTTTATTATTTTTTAATGTTCTGGTACAACATTAATTTTTAAAAAATTAAGACGTGGAGAAAATAATATGTTTAGCTTGCAGAATATATTGTTTTTATTGAATAATTTTAATTGTTTTTATTGAATTTAATGTGTTACTTTAAGTAGTATTTGCTTAAAGTGTACCTACAAAATCACAAAATCAGAATAACCAATAAAACCTTGTATAAGTATTGTTTAATATATTTTCATTAAGAAAAAGAAAACCGTTTCAGGTGATTATATATTAATAATTTTTAATAATTACAGTGGCTCCCAAAAGTGCACACTCACTTATAACTTATATTGAAATAGGAAATAAAAATTCAATAATTAAAATGAATATTTCACAATGGGTATTTGATAATAAGATGTATAATCTATTCTTAGCAAAACTGCACGGAATATTTTAAAAACAAAGCAAACGTTAATTTTTTTTATCAAATAGTAACAAAAATGTTACCCCACGAAAGTCATCGTACATTTAAATGTTTTGGATCTCAGAATTAAAATTATTGTCAATTGCTTTTTTTATTTAATTATTTTTCATTTCTTTATTAGCAATTTAGTATCAAACCTATAATAGCAAAATTATATTTTAATTTTTGCTTGCTAACTCCGTAATATTTTATTTTATCATTCAAAAATGACTTGTGGTCGTAATAGAATAGACCAAATTTGATTATTTGTCTTTGTAAGAGGTAAATCAGTAATGAATATGTTAAATTAGTTTACTGTATTCAATTGAACTGCGCAATATGTGATAAAATGCTTAAAAGAAGGACTTCATATCAGAGATTAAAATTATAAATTTTGTGGAAAAATTCATAAATTTGCAATTGAGTGCTGTAAAAGTTTCTATAAAAATTTTAAAAAAATATTCTGCACGAATTTCACCTGACAAAAAAAAAACTAGTTACACGTATTTTCAACCTTTAAAAGCTATTGTAGATGTTAAAAGAAACTCCACTAAATGTTAATTTAACGAAAAGTTAGATTTACTAATAGACTGAGTTTTTTCTTTAAAAGTGTATGATGACTTTTGTGGGATAAAGTTTTTGTCACTTTTTGATGATTGATTCCTTAAAAATAAACTTTTCCTTTGTTTTCAAAATATTTCATATTGTCATTTAAAATATTTCAGTTTTGAAAAGATTAGAACACATTTTTTATCCTTAAATATATATTCTGAAAGATTTATTTTAATTAATGGATAGTCTTATTTCATTGAAAGTCATAAGTGTATCAACACTTTTGTGAATCACTTTAATTACATTTCAATATAAAGCTGTACTGTATACTGTATTTCATCTTACCAGAGCTTTTTATGAAATTCACTGATCAAATTTTCCTTAAACCAATATCTCAAGTCAAATTTTTAAATAATGGTTAAAATAACATTTTTATTTTAAGGGATTCAGTATAAAAAAAATAAATGTCAGAATTGTAAAATTGTCCAATTTTCAGTTCTATACTCTATAGAAGAAAAAAAATAAAAAAATTCCTTTAAATGTATACTTTTTTGATTTTTTTTTCCTTATTTGAAATTAAAACATTTAAAGAATTCCAATCTAAACACACAGTTTTTTAGTTTAGCATAGTTAATTGTTTTTGTTTGAACAACTGGAATATTGTACAGTGCAGAACTAAAACACTAAGTTTTGTTTTCCTTCTTCTGACTAAACACATATGAAGAAAAAAAATTCTATTTTATGTATATACATCATTTAATATGTTTCCTATATATTCCTTAGTCATTGTCAGCTTTTTTAGGTAAAAAGATGAATAGTTTTGAAATATCATCTCTGGAATGCAAGCAGCATTTACAAACTTTCCATATTGTAATAACTATACAATTCAAATTTTGAATCAAAAACTAATACTTACCAACAAAACCGTAAAATTTGATCTTAATATATAGTTAGTTCTAAAAAAAAAACTTTTTTCAAAATAAAAATATACTATAAAAGGTTAAAATGAAATGTGTGATTGGTTGGTTTGCTGAGAAAAAATAATTTACAGATTTCTTTGAATGGGAGTTCAAAAGCTTTCAGAAAAAGAGTGCATTATAAAATCTATTGTTATTAAATTATAATCAACTAATTTTTAGAGAATTTAATAAAGTTGAAAATACAAAAACATTTTGTTAAAATAGAAAAAAATTACCGCTCCCAATTGCGAACAAACTTGAATCATTCTGTGTGAACACGGACAGAATTCAAAAACCGAATCCTAACCCCGTCTTCCACATCCACCATAATCTTTGCCCTTCCTAAATTGCACAGTCCCATAGTCTGCATAGAGATCAAAGACATTTGCTTAGCAACCATGGGAGAATTTTATGTTGTATTCTAGTTTAACAGGGTTATAATGGAGCAAATTTTGATGAAAGCAAAGTAAGTTGATGATATTTTATTTGTTTGGAGATACATTTCCGTCTAAAAAATGTGGGTATAATGGATGAAACAATTTAAATTAAGAAAATTAGCAAATAATTTAAATTAGTGAAATTAAAAAAAAATGTATAAGAAAAAATTTCCAGCTTTTCTTTAAAATTTCCAGGTTTTTATCCATATTTCCCTGATTTTTCCAGGTTTTTTCCAGTATAAAAAAAATTCCCTGATAATTCCAGGTGGGTGGCCACCCTGATTTGATATTTCTCTCTTTTGAGTGAAAAGATAGTCCCTTTTGAGACATTTTGCTGGGAAAGCAGCAGTTTTTAAATTTAAAATATATATTCAATTAGCCAGAGTAATGAAAGGTATAATAGCGGATAATAAAGAGAAGCAAGTAAGTGAAAAAGAATTTACTGTTTGCATTTGGCGCGCATTAAGGGTTGTCTCCTTTTTAACAGCGAAAATGTTTATCCTATCCTGCGCTAAAATTAACTCTGCGCCCGAGTAGGTGGAGCCAAGTGCCAACTTTTGGTGAACCAATTATAGTAAAGTTGGGCATTCGTTGAATGTGAAATATTCATGCATTATAAACTATAAGATATGTATGAATAACTCAGTATCAATTTACTCCTTTCAAAAACTATTTTTACTATGTTGTGTAGAATTAATTCTGAATTATCTCTCATATTTTCTTTACATATATTGGTTTTTTAAAAAACAATTCCTTAAAATACGTTCTGAAAAATTAAGATTAAGAAAAGTTATATATTTCAAAAAATATAACACAATGGAAACTTTAAAGACAGACCATAAAGCTACAAATTTAAAGATTTCAGATCACCTGTCAGATTCAGTACAATTAACAGTGTCTTTATTCGGATCTCACATTTAAAACTTCATCTGCTGAGTCTTACAGAAAATAATTTTAATCCCCATTCAAAAATTTTTTATTTCCACACTTTTAAAAAGACTTCACAATAACAATTGAATTTATATTTTGGAGATGGTCTCAAACATCATCTTTACTTAAGGGTAAACGTATCAAATTCAGAGAGATTTAACAATTTTATTTATTTATATTCTAATTTTAGAAATTTTCCTATTTGGTTTACATAGTGGTTGACTTACATCTGACCATATGTTGTAATCAAAATTGGGTTGACTTTAATCACAGGATATACAATAATTCATCTATTTAAGATTATTCACAATAAACAGTAGAATAAACTGAATTTAAAAATAAAAATAAAAAAAAAACAACAGAAGTCATAATATTTATATCCAGTAAACCTGTTTTAAAAGAAGGAATAGAAAACAGTCAATATAATTTTAATTTAAAACACTTACAAAAATTTTTTGTTTACACAGGGTATTTGCGACATTTTAGATTTTCAATTCATGGCTTTCCATGACAAATTCCAAGAATTTTTCATGACTTAAGAAAATTACTATTTTCTCCGAAAAAAAAAAACAATAAATTAAAAAAAGCATTATAATAACATTAATTGAAATGATAGATAAAACCAAAACTGTTATACTTTGCATCTTCATAATTATAGATTTTAAATTTAAAAAAACAGAGTAATGAAAGAGTTAAATTTAAAAAAACAGAGTAATGAAAGAGTTAAAGCAATAAAATAGCTGAAAAATACAGAAATGCAAATAATTCTTTTCCTTTTTCCTGCAGAATTATATTCTATAGATACCTTTATTGTTTAGTCGAAATGAAATAAATACTTCTGATTTTTCTGTTCTCATTTCAGAATAAAAACAATTTGCCAATGACTGGCTTGCTTCAACTGGAATTTTAAATTGATAAAATAAAAAATTCTGAAATCACAGAAGTTTAAAAGATAATTCGCTCTATAAATGATGTTTTTTCTTTCATTTTTTGAAAGATTATTTAAGATTAATTTTTTAAATAACTTTAAGCAAAATAATATTAAAAACTCTTAAAATCCTGAAATGATGAATATTTATCAACTAAAATTAAAAAATGAAAAAGAAAAAAGGCAGTTTATTTCAAATCGCATTGAAAGAAAAATTAAAGAAACATTAAAATGAATATTAGAGGCATGAATTAAAACCTTAGCATTTAATTACACACACTAAACTACGAAATAAATAGATTTAAACAATATTTTAAAATTTTTTTAAAAAAAAGTTGAGTTAAGAGTAGAGCTTCAAAAATTGGCCATACTGCATCAAATGTAAACAATATGATCTGCTTCAGATAAACTGATAAAAGTTTGCTATTAACTAAGTCCAGGGCGAAGAAAAAAAAGGGAACTCGGGTACATTAGAGACAACCTCTAAGAGGATAACCAAAACTTATGAGAACAAATTTGCGAGGGGATTTTAAATAATAAGCTAATTTAGAGTAAATTATAAAGAAAAGAGTAATATATTTACCTAAAATGAGTAATTCGGTTTTCAAGAAGTATTCGTAATTGTACCTCAATATTGGCAAAAATATCACTTTACAACAGTCACAGTTCCAATACCATCTGGCCTTAGGTAAAAAATAATTTTTACTTTTTTAGTATATTATTTTCATAAAACACATATAATATTACAATAAAATTAGTATACTAAATTATTTATAATATACATAAACTTGTTCTTAGCATTGATGCAATCTTTATAATAAGCTATGAAGTTTATTTAAAAATGTTTTTAACTTACACTTTACACATTAACTTTACATTTCAATCAAAAAAATTAATTAAAAAAAATATTGTTTCTTATAAATTTTTATCAAGCATCATTCATATAAAGTAAATGAAACATAAAAAAAATTGGATAATTAGAAATGATTAAAACAAGAATACAGTTTGAATAAATAAAAGTATTAGATCTTTAATATCTAATTTATGCATTCATGTCACACTGCTTCATACAATTTAAGCCATTTAAAATAATTTAGGTATGTTTTGACATTATTTTAGACACTGAACAAACCATCCAAATGTAATGCATAAGTAGAAAAATTGACTTTTATAATATAAGAATGTTTTTCAATTTTATGTAAAGTTTTGAATGATAATGCAAATTTTAAATTAAATTGAAAATTGCACTAATATGAATGTAAATTATTTATCTTTCTTGAGACGATTTTCTATTTTTACCACCTATTTCTAAATCAGTTTTCAATATTTAATAAATAAGAACAATAAAACTTGGTTGCAAAAAAGAAGTTTAATTAGTTGAACCACTTTTCAAAGGAACTTAGTTAAACTTATTACAAAAAATTCGCCTTACTGTAAGTTACAACGCAATTGTTTTCTACCACTAACTTATAACTTATTTAAAACATTTTATTTTACAAAAATCTCAGTAACTATAAAAGCCATCATAATCTTTGAAAAAATTAATATGAAAGTTGCGGATATTTCAGTTCATTATTTGCTTTTAGCTAAATATAATCCATGAAATAACTTTATTTAGCTTAAAAATAATTTTGTATTTGTGGGAAAAAAATTCACTTTAGACTAAATTAACATTTAATTTCTTTATTATTGAATTTTTAAAAAGAAGTTATTACTAAAGTGGTTTAAAAAAACATAGCAGGATCTTCAACACCTTATTATATGCTACTATTCATTCTAATAAACCAACATTTTGTCCACATTTTTTAAATACTCTATGTAGATCCATGCTTTAATATCAAACAAATATAATTTCATTTAAGTTAATTTCATTATGTAAAAATTATCATAAGATTAAGAAAATAAATAATCCCAGTAAGCACACACCTCACGGCAAACGTAAGGCCGTAAGCTGGCATTTTCGGAACGGTAACGGCAAACACAATGGGGTCCGTTACCGTTGGTTTTGAGGTATTATCGGAAGCGGCGGTATAACTCGTCACTTATATAGGCCCGGAAAATAAAAGTTCTGTTCGGCCGTTTGCACTTAATTGGTTACAGGACCTTCATATGTATACCATAAATTAATTGTAAGGTTACAATGAATTATTTTATTAATAATGAATAAGTGTAGAGTTGGTAAAAAAATTGGTCATTAACTCGAAAAGATGAAGAAAGAAAATAAAAAAATAAGCAAAGAATAAAATATTAAGCATATTTTATCGATTTTGTTTTTCTCCTATCTTTTAGCATAAAGAGGCGGAGATATAATCTGTCACTTATACAGGCCCGAAAACTAAAAGTGTCATTTTGCCTTCTACTATTAATTGGTAACAAGACCTTCATTGTATGCCATTATTAATTTTAAGTAACAATGAATAGATTGATTAATAATGAGAAAGTGTAGAGTTGGTATAAAAATTTTTTATTAACTCGAAAAATTGAAAAAAGATAGAAGAATAAAATCCATAAAATATTTAGCATATTACGATTTAAAAAATGCACTTTCATTATTCTTTAAAATTTGCAGAAATTTTACATAAAACATTAAAAAGTTAGCATTTTATTAATTTGCTATAACCTAAATATGAATTCTGGAATTGCTTATTAAATATTTTTAAAAAGTAATTCAATTAAAAATTCGATTTGAAATTAAATATTTTAAAATTTTTAAATAAATATTTATAAGAATTTTTTATTCTAAAAAGCATTTCTCGAAGTATAATATTTAAATTCGTTTATATTCTTTGTTTTGAAGTAAATATTTTTGATGAAATTTAATACTATTTTGCTTAAAAATAAAATTATTATAACTTATAACTAGAACAATTCTTAAATTTATTGAAAAATGTTTTTATTTTAATTGTTTATTATAAAATGTTTAATTTGTTGCATTAAGCACATATTTTAAAATAAAGACTTTTCTTTTATTAGATAAAAGATATATTTATTTTTAATGTTACATGATTCCTAAAAATTTATTATTTTAATAATAGATGGTAAAAACATGTAGTTAAAAAAATTTCATATAATAGCAGGAAAAAGCTAAAGGTCCGTTCTTGTTTGTGTTACAGCATTTTAGGAAGAAGCCTGAAATGAGCTACTATAACTACTTATAACTATTTACATATATATATAATTACCTTTCTTTAAGCCTTCTTTAAAAGTAAAATTAATATGCAATTCAGAAATGATGAAGACATTCAGAAATAATGAATATATTTATAGATAAAAAGAAAAAGTACTTTAAATTGTTGAAATCCTCCTTTTAATCATACATTTTCTTAGTTCAAAGTAACGATTTTTTATGAAATATACTTTTTTCTTTTATTAATTTGAAAACTTTAATTACAATTTAAGTATTATGTTATAATAAATGTTAAAACAGGACATTTTTAATTTATATAAATTGCTTTAATCTATTTAAATGTTCAATATTTAATGTTTATTTTAACTTAAAATCTCAGTTTAATTACTTACTTTTTAAAAACAGGATTCAAAAAGGGTTTTAAGAGTTTTGCATAAATAAAATGTGTTTAAATTTTTAGAACAAAACTCTAGTATAATAAACTCAATAATATTTTTTCAAAAAATTTTGGGGCAATATTTGAAAATAGTAATTGTTAAAGAAATTCTGTTTTTAAAAATTCGTTTTTAAACAATAAAAAAATATTTGGAATTTTTATTAATTGAATTTCAAAATATTAGACAATTTACAATAAAATGATTCACTGATAAAATGATTTTATTTTAAATTTTAGTACAGAATATAAATGAAAATCAAAATTATACTTTAAAAATGCTCAACATATTTAATTTTCATTTACATGGCAAAAATATTTTTTCATGTAGCATCATATTTATATTTAAAATAGTTTAAAAAAAAACTTAAATAAAATCTTTCAAATGTCATGTAGAGAGGAAGTTGTTTATTATTTTATTATATTAATCAAAATTATACTTTTAAAATGCTCAACATATTTCTTTTTCATTTACATAGGAATATTTTTCCATGTAGCATCATATTTATATTTGAAATAATAATAAAAAAAAAATCTTTTAAATGCCATATAAAGAGGGTGCTGTTTATTATTTTAGACGTGCTATCAAAAGCTTCCGGTAGATGGCAGGGAAATTTTTTTTCTAGCTTTCACATCATATACCTCCTCAGCAAAGGGAGAAAGAGGGCTTTATTTTCTTCAGAATTCGAAAAGATTAGAACAGTCAGTTTCATATCAAATCGCTAAAAATCAAGATAAGAACAACAGTATCAAAGATTATTTTCTTTTAAAATATTATGGCAAAACAACAGTATAAAAGAAAATGGAAATCCCTTTCCATAAAATAGCATGGCTTAGTGATGGTTAATAAAATTAATTTCGGCTAACTAAAGCTCTTTTCAGTCATAGGTGACGCAATACTGTCAATAATACTCTAAAAAAAACTATTTTATATTTAATATGCTATTTTTTAAAATTTAATGTTATTTTTATAAAATTAAATTTGAAAAAAAAAATTCGTGACATCATTTTTTTAAGTATTCTTATTCTTTGAGAGTGTAAAGTTTGTTTAATTTTTTCCTATGAAGGGGAAAAATACTAATTGAGCTCTAAAACCGAAAATTCGTTATTTTTTTAATTGAAACTATAGAATTACGTAAAGGAACATTATGTTTTACGGGGACAGCTAATCCGTGCTATACACTACGACAAATCTTACATCAACAAATTAAAATGTTATAGAACAAATAAATAAAGTTTTATTTTAATTAATTATAAACTCTTTTTTTATTTAAAAAAAATTTATAAAGAAAGTTGATTTTTAGTACTTTAAACTTTTATGAATAAAGCCTTTTTACCCTTTCTAGTTCAAAGGAAAATTACTTTTAAAAAGAATGTTGTTTTTCTTATGGTACTTGATATTTATCTGGTAAGAAATTGAGTGTTACATATGAAAGCATCAATAAATGAGCTGCAAGTTAAGTAAATTTTTCCATGATCTTGGGATAAATAGAGTAATTTGAGTAAATCTATTTTCTTTTTTATAATATTCTGTATTGTATTATACCATTCTTTTTAAATAGAATTTCTTTAAAAAAAAAGAACTCTATAACTCGAAAAGAAATCTATGACTAAAATAAAAAAAAAGTAAAATAGTTTGAAAATCAATTACTTAATTTATGGGGAGCTTCTTGACATTCCTGAGGAAATATATAATAATTGTACCAAGTATAATCATATTTTTTTTACTAACCCCAAGTTGTATTGAAAATACTGTTATATAAAACTGTTATGTGTGATATGAAAGTACTGCTTCCCTCATGATGTTCTGATGATTTTTCTTGCCTGCTCTTCTCTTTTTTCTTTTTCTAATTTACAGTAAAATTTTCACTAACATTTCCCTGACTTATCACTATTTTAAGAAATATTCTCTTTTATGACAAACTTAACTAAAATATATTAATACGCTTTTAAAACTCAATATCCTATCATTTATTACAGGGCTGTAAGCAAGGAATAGAATATGGAGGGGGGCTTAAACACCTCCCGAAAAGAAAATAATTGACAAAAAATAATTTCCCTTGTAAAATAAGAAATTTTCCCTATTCTTGAAATAGTAAATTTTTTCCTTATGAGTTTTTAATAAACATTTCAATCATTACTATAAAAATAATCTTAAATACTTATGAGAGAACGTTGTCTTACAATATTTTCCTTTTATTGATTAATAAAAAAGGTTTGACAGAAGATGCAAAGCAAATATTTTGCATGTAATGATTTACCTATGGAAAAAAAATTTTTTATGAGTATAACGTTATAAATTGAAGATAAATGCAAGATAAGTTAATTACGAATTTGCAATTGTTAAGAAATGCGATATTATATATTACAAATTTAAATCCCTTCCGAAAGAAAATTCTGTCTACAGCTTGATGTATAATATTTTAAAATGTATGAACGAATGATGAAAGAACAAAATTATTGATGAAAGATCCGATACTTCTTATCTTGCTGTTGAAAATTTGTTAAATTACATATTTAAATTATATTCAAGTGAGAAAAAAATCCAAACAGCATGCTTCTCTAAGACAAGGTGTAGGGTTTTGTAGGGTTGCTTTGTTTTTTATTCTCTAGAATCTCGCCAAAAAACATTTACAAGGGTGTCTGTAAACTGATCGGTGTGACTTTTGAAAAGAGAATGAGAGGAGGTCTTCGTAGGGAGCCCCCCCCCCCCGGGGCTTGACCTTCAAACCTTAAGCTTTCGCTATCCATATCAAGCAGAGAAGAAATTTATAACTTATGTGTTGCGATAGCATAAAATGTCTCATTCGGAAAATCTTCAATACAAAAATAAGCAACTTCATTTACCAATTAAAGAGCAAAATAGTTTTTTTTAAAATAGAATTATTTCATTTTAAAAAGTTTTATTTTAAATGCAATTTTTTTAATAGCAAATTAGACTAAAATAAACATTAAAATTTTCTCCCTTTCAATTTTGCTTTATAGTTAAATTTATCATATAATTTAATTCAAGACTTACGTAGCACTCTAATTAAAGCGGAAAATAGTACATGAGTCATAGCATAGTTTAAAAAAAGTTATCAATTTTTTCTGCTACTAAATCAATTTAATATTCAAATCAAAAGACATTTAAAAAAATTACTCATTTCCAGTAACTATTGAATAATGAAAGAAACATAACTTGCAGTGGCAACTCAAAATAATAAACACACAATTAATCATTTTCATTGCTGATTAGGAAAAAATGTTTCCTATGCATGCATTAAAAAGATTTCTTGCAACTAATATTTTGGGGGAGTTAACAACTATAAGTATGTGTAAAATGTTTTAAATTTCTGGAGTTAGTGGGAGAACCCTGTTTGAAATATAAAAAGAACGTTAAGAGTACCAAAATTTCGACTTTTATCGAGTTGAAATATTAGTATAGTTTCCAATTTATAGTTGAAGATACAGAATCTCAATATTTCAGAAAAGACATAATTGTTTAGATGAAATAAAATTATTTTGTAATTAGGACTTATTAGGGGCATGCTACAAAAGAAAATCATTTTCATACCCCTCTTTTAATTAGTAGAACTCTTTTAAAATTAAAATTAGTCAAGTAGAATTCTGATAATAATTAATGCTAATAATAACTTTTTCAAAAACACGCCTTAGTAGATAAATTACACATCATGCACATATTTCACTAATAAAATGATTTTTAGATTGTGACATGATTTATACCTTAACTGCAGCAAATGATTTGCCTACAGTTCATCAGCCTCCACAGTCCGACTTTTGAAATTGCTCTAAATGTGCATCATACACTCACAAATAATAGTTTTTCGTCATAGACTATTTGTAAGCATCCTTTTGTTTTTCTACTGGGAGGCTCCGTTACCTGTTTGTTTTGCTCATCAGCCCCAGTAGTTGCTTGTCATTCATGATTGTAGATTAAAAGAGGAGAACTGTTTATGTCCCCCTTTCTTTTATAAAATTACTATTGTATTGCCATTAGTTGTATTTTGAAGATTACTTTGTTTAGCAAATAAAAACAAGGAAAAAATCGGTTCTCGCAGAGAGTTATTACACAATAAAGATGCAGTTTCTGCCCGTGCACAATTTTTTCTTCTTCTCAGAACCAGAAGCAGTGGACGTTCCTTCCCCTTGTTCTTAAAAGTTGATTAAAAATCATTTTGTTCGTAAAATATATAACTATTATAATTTTTGCGTAAGCATATTTTATTTTAAGAATCCTAACAAAAATTAGATGATAGCTGATTTGAAAATAATAAAATGTACTTGAATAAATAATTAAATTAAACACAAAATGTGAGAGACAATAGCAATTAAAACAAGAAATAATTTTTCTTGTTAATAATATATAATGATGATCTTATATGATATACCGGATCATATTCGAAACTGCTTTTATGTCTCTTTTTTCCTAATATTTTTTAAAACATCTATATAAATGTTAAGATTTATATTTGGCAATATTTATTAATTTTTTTTCTTTTTTTGTAAATTTTTATGTCAAGGGAAGTTTTAAGTTATGAAAATCTCGTAAAAGATAAATTTTTCTACATTCCAATGGATGAATTTCCAATGGAAAGATATTTATCATATAGAGAAAAAAAATGTAAGTGAAAAAAATTTTTTAAAAAACTCTGCATTAAACTTGGTTCTTGCAGCATGCCAAATTTCAACTTAGTTGCATTCCTGCAGCCTGCAGAGTAACTTTGGTCTATTTTCCCATCAAGTTTAGAAGTTACAAATTCTCAAATTAAGTATCGAATTTTAATTTTTTTCTTCCATTGTAATCCCTATATAGTTTTCTACACACCTTAGTAACTTAAAGTTCTAAGTGAACAGAAATGCAAAATGAATAGCAAACGTTAAGTTAAACTCCCAAAACAATCTCTTTCAAGTTTCTGATATAGAAAAAAATTTATTAAAAATTTATTTGATATAGAGAAAAAGCAAGTATCAAGTTCGGTGAGCACGGCAGCCTTTTTTTTTCTTTTTCCAAGTTCATATGAAAGGAAATTTTCAGGATTGGTCAGAGAGCAACTTAATCGATTAGATCAACTTCAACACTATAGTCTCAAGAAAAGTTTTTTATGTATCTATGTTTTTTATGTATCAATATGAATTAATCAGTATGTATTATTATAATATAATGTCAAAACATCCATTTCATTTTTTACTTCTTTGCTAATGATGCTGATCATTATTATTATTTAACATTTTAATGAAATTACTTTTTTTAAATCGTTTGAGGTTAGATATCCATTAAACTACTTATTTTCCTTAAAAAAAGTAAATAGATGAAAAAATAAAAACTCTAACAACACAAAACTCTCATATTTTGTAGTTTACTCATAAAACAGTTTTAACGTAAGTAATACAGAGTAAAAATCTTTTACAGCTCAAAATGCAATTTAAAAAAATATCAAACAAAAGTGTTTCTACCGGATATGGAAAATTACAGAAGTAAATAAAAAAAAATAAGTACATTAATAAACTCTAAATTTAAAACAAATAAATTTAGATTTACTATTCACATCTTATTTTTGATAAGCAAGACAACTTTACTTGATGAGGAGGACTTCAAAATGGAAAGAGCTTCACTTTTATGCTTCATGTAAACCACTCATAGGTATGTCCTGTTCAAATTAGTACCACTCTAGCTTATTATTTTTTGCGGTTAATAAAAGGACATAACGATCAAGGCCACACAACATCATTTTCTGCTCCTTTCTTTATCTTTCAGCTCTTTATCTAAACAGTCGAAAGTTTGTAAATTATTTCAATCATGGCAAACAACTATTTGAGTCTTTCACAACTATTGAGATAATAGTGCGGTTAGTACGCCATGATACAAGTTAATCAAGTTTCTTCAAATATAAACAGATATATTTATTTGTGTGCAGGTAAAAAAAAAAAGACATTCAAAAACAAAAAATTTGATTCTTTGAACCCTCAGAAATTTGAGTAATTTATCTAATAAATTTGTAATAAGCTTCGTGTTCACGCATCACTGCGATATTTCTTGAACCTTGATCTTGATTTTTTACAACGTAAGCACATTATATTTCTTAAACAAATACGTAAACAGATGTTTAACTGTTATAAAACTCTGAAGAAGCATCATAGTATTTTTTTTCTCATTATAGTAATAATTTTTAAGTAGGATTATTTTAAAATTTCTTGTTAGAATTTATTTCACTAAGTAAAGAAATTTTTAATAACTTTTTTTAGGCAGAAGTTAGACACTGTTAATAAAATTATTAAAAAAAGGAAGAAAATTAATGGTAATAAAAATGTTAAGTCTTCTTATTTCGCAATTTCAAAAATTACTATAATTTAAATATTCCATCTAGACATAAATGTGTAAAATGTTGGATCTTTAATAATTCATGCATTTAAATGTCTATTTTTTAGCATATTTACTTTGAGGAGGTAACTCAGATACTTCTAAACTGGATTTCATCTTTTTAATTCGAAAAATATTCTGAAAAAAAATTATTAATATATTGTATTTTTATTAAATTTTTCATATGAAAAAATTCATAAACAGAGGGAGGAAAACTACTAAATTATTGAGCTGAATCCTGAAAGAAATATTTACTATATGTTCATACGTTATAATACGTTTCCCTCTAAATAAAAAAGCCCTAAGCGAAGATCCCCTCCGCTATTTTTGGGTGTCTATTTTAACTTTATATTTTGCTTCGCTGTACAAAAAGTGTAAGATTTAAAAGCTTCAAATTAAGAAGGATAAGCGGTGGTGGCTCAGGGGAAAGAACGCTAGCCTACTAATGAGTTTTGAGGATTTGAATTGCTGGTTGATATGAATTTCGTACACGGCTGACATAAAATATTCCAAGTGACAGACGCATCACGGATTAGAGTCCCATCTTCGTCTTGCTAACCGTTGGAGGTTTTCCTCACCATGCCATGGAAACGCGGTGCAGTTCCATGAAGGCAATTCGCTCCCTATACTTTTGTACAGGAGTTCTCTTATTTTTTGGATTAGACTCAAAATTACAAGGATACAAAATTGTACATTGATAGTCGTAAGCTTAAATTCGGGTCGGCTGTTCAACGACAGTTATAAAATAAAATTACAAAGGATTATAAAAAAATGGACAGGGAGTGCGATGAAATAGAAAAATGACTATTCTATTATTAGTTTGGAAATTGTTATCTGCAAAATCTGGTATAAAAAAATACTGTACTCTGCAGAACACAGAAATGCAAATACTAATTTGAAATTTTAAGTGCTGTAAAGGCTAATTTTGCTCATAAACTTAATATCGGTATTCAAATTTGTTCGAAAATTAATTGCAATTTTATTATAGCCTTTTACGCACCTTTTTTTGATTCTTCTTTTTCTTTTCACGTTATATTCATTTTGTTTAACTGTGCAAAAACGATAAGATTTATTATTTGAAATTATGATGAGTTGTAGAGAAAATTTAAATGTCGATAATTAACTTAAAAATTATTAATTGTTAATAAAAAATACTACGAGTGGTTTATATGTTTGCTAGAAAAGTAAATTTAATCAAAACTACCAAAATATTGTAAAACTTACTTTATTTCTGGCTGCAGCGGAACACCAAAAAGCCCAGTATTTTTGAACGAAGTGGTTTACAGGGATGAGAGTAGTTGGAAAGTAAAAAAGAGGAAATTCAAGAATGAATGAATATATATATATATATATATATATACACAAAAATTTGACAAAAAAGTGCAATTTTTAAACTTGTAACCCATGTGATTATAAATCCTGATGATTAATTTTAAAATTGCAGGAATATAACAAATATGAATCACATGCATGAGTTTAAATTAAGAGAATATGAATCCCGAAATGAGGCTTTTAAATCACGTGAATATGAAACTCTATATCGAATTTAAAAAATGGGAAAATACAAATCATGATGCGTAATTTTTAGATCACGTAAATACGAATCACGATGCATAATTTTTAAATAGCGCGAATACGAATCCCACTGTCTAATTTTTAAAGCACGTATAAAAAGGAAAATCGATGTTTGATATTACAACCGCAAAAACGAATCACGACATTGGATTTTAAGCTCGCGTGAATACGAATCGCTACGTAGGGTTTTAAAAGCGCGTAATTACAAATCGCGATATTGGATTTTTAAATCTCGTAAATAAGAATCGCAAAGTGCGACATTTAAATCGCCTGATAAAGAATCGCAACGTTCAACTTTTGAATCAGTTAAATACGAAAATCAATGTTTGAGGGAGGAATGGGGACTTCAATACTTTCGCTTCGCGGAAAATTTAATATCTCATAAAATATTTTAACTTGTGCAAAAAAGAATTTCAGCGGAAATTAGCGGGAAAAATGGAAAAATCTGAAAAAAAGCAGAAATCCGCGAATCCGCGGAAGAATCACATCCCTGGGTTTAGTAATGTTTTCGGAAAAAATAACAAAAAATTTAGATTTTATGATATGAGTTGAAATGCGATAAACGTGATAAAATTTCGCAATTTTACCATGATAGTTTAGAGCACTGTATAAAAACCATTTGTTCAGAAAAATTTATTATTCAGTTTTATACTTTTTACCAAATGTGAGGTTATAAGAGCTATAATTTTGAAAGCTAGAGTAACCGGTATACTGCTATCATTTTAACAAAAAAATTACCAAATAAATGGTTTAAATACTTGGTTTTAATAACAGAGTTATGGTTTTGTTTTGAAAAAAATTTATTATCATAGAATGCGGTAATTTAAGCAAAACTTTTTCTTAGCGTAGTTAGCTGAAAGGTAACTTGGTTAAAATACAATTTGCTGAAATAGTGGATTTATGTGTAAACTTAACAAGAATTTTGTTTTGAAATTCCAATATGTTCGAAAGCAATTGCAAATTTAAATACTCATTCGTTATACCTTTCTTAAAGTTTTTTTCTTTTTTTTGCTTTAAATATTGACTATTTATCAATTGTCATAAAAATTTATTTTATAAGCTTGCGCTCAATTTGTTGTCAATCAAAAGTAGCGAAAGACAGCAAGAGAGAGATTTGTATGTTGCCTAATATCACTCTTAATATTTATATTGACATTTTTAAAAGCAATAAACTTAATAAATCACGTTAAAACCATTCCCTATTTAAACTTTGATAAGTCTTGTTAACGATCAAAATTACTTCTCATTATTTTTTCAAATTGAATTACACAATCTGTATTCCTTAAGTTATTTTTTTTTTCAAGTAGAGATAATTATTTTTCAAATTTACTAAATCCTCTATTTCATTATGCTTAACAAAATGTTCTTACATAAAATACAATACTTGTATATTTTGAAAATAAAATGTTATGTGTTTTGTGAAAAGTGAAAAATATTGCAGCTTAAGGAAGTATATATAAAGAAAAAAAAACAATGATGAATGAATGATAAGCAATTACGGGAGTTGGTGAGCGGAGTAAGATAAGGGTAAAGCCTGCTAGTTTTTATTTTTTATTTTTGTGTAAGTGGAATTATTTTTGAACAAAAAATAGACAGGTAATTTTTAACTATGCATTTAATAAAATATTTAAAGTTTCAAATGATAAAGAAAAATAACTTTTTCTACCAGTTATAGTTATGCGAATAATAGCAAAATAAAAACTGATGTTACTTCAAAAATATTCTATGCATGTTTTAAAACTGTGTGAAAACTAATAATGGATTTCTAAAATCAATGTTGTTGCTTAAAAGTAAATAAAATAAAGTTTTAAAGTTAAGATTTTTATGTTAAAGAATTTAAAAATCGTGAATTTTAATGTCATAGAAAGTATAAATCTGCATAGCTAAATAGAATATCATCTGTAAGAAAGTTAAAAGAACATCATTATCCTTATGAAGATAGTTAAAAGAAGTAAGTATTTAGTGGAAAAGTAAAGTAACTTCAAATTCTTGTTTAAAGTATCCAAGGCAATGAATTTGTTGCAGTTGGCTATTTAGGATTTCAAATCTTTGAGATAATTAGCTTTTAAACAAAAATATAATTATTATTTAGTGATTTAAGTGAATGATATAAAATAACACAGTCTTCATGCATTCATTCATAAAAAAACATAATTTTCTTTTTTTAACGAGGGAAGTAATTTATAAAGACTTTTGGACGAAAAAATATAGATTTTTTATTAATTTATGATTTTGTAATACTAATATTATATTTTGCACAGCCAGTTTGCTAATGTAAATAAATTTGCCCAATTAAAGATACTGAATTATTTATAAAAAATATTTCATAAAAAGAGAATGTGTTTTTTATATACTAAAACTGTTGAAAAGCTGATGAAAAACAAAAAAATGGTTTATTTACTTAAATCTGTTTAATTATAGCAGCTTTACTGTTTATTATAAAGAAACGATATTCTAATTTACTGCCTCGCGAATCAAAACATATATGTAAGCATTATTTCCCAGTTTATATGTATAAAAAATTTGCTTACGAAAAGTACTGAAATGAATTTTGATTTCAATAATTTTTTAATTGAGAAAGCTTGCTTATCGCTAATAGTTAATAAAAGGTTTCAGTGCATATTAGTTTTTTATTATGTGGACCAGAAATAGTTTTTAATAATTCAAAATAGATATTGATTACTGTTTGAAATCACCAGATAAGTATGTTTGAAGTCCTTGAAGTAAAAATAATGTGGGAGAGAGACGGGAAGGAAGCACATTTTGTTCCTTACCCCCAATTCTAAGAAACATTCTTTTCAAGTAGGGAAAATCTGCCCAGTAGGTGGTCCTTGATTGTACAGATTCGTTAGGCGAGAAAGTTTTCTAAAAAAAGGAGATAAATACTCCTTTTTTAAAAACTTTCTTGCCAAATGAATCTTTGCTTAGTCCCTAGTCCCAAAGGGGTCTACTTTCTTCATTGCAAAAAGAGAGAACTAAACACTTTAAAAGAGCAAGTAAGTAAAATGTTTTTTCTCCTCAGCTCATGCAATTATTTTATTAATTACATACTTTTTATAATTAGTTTTATTCGTTTTAATTGTATTTGTTAAGTTTTTAGAAATTATGTTCTATAACAATAATTTTTTAGTTGGCTATTTCATTTTATGCTCTCCTGTAAGCTGCTAGTTTAGTTTTAAAATGAATTAGAAGATTTTTTTTCATAAATAAAAGTTCAATTAACTCTATCTAATAAAAGAAGAATTTATAATTTCTTAGTCATTAATAACAAATGTTTCTTTCATTTTTCAGAAGCATTGCTTAATTTAATAATTTGCTCAATTTCGGTAGCCATTTTTTTTCTTTGAAGGACTGTAAAAAAACATTATTTGAATAATCTAAACCGCGGGCGTCAATTATTGTTTCAAAAAATACTTTTGATTAGATATGAGATGTAATTTTAAATAATTTTTAAGCCACCAAAAAATAAATAAATAAAACAAATATTTATAAACAATTTATTTGTTTTGATACTCAATATAATATATTTTGTTTACTAAATAAATGAATAACAAAATGACATATTAAATAGAAGGACCTTACTTCTAATTTTTATTTTGTTGTTTTTATCTTTTTTCTTTTTGCATTTAATGAATTGCTGTAAAGGTATAAGAACATTTCAAATCTTTATATTAAGTTTAATTTTACAATTAAATTTGTTATAAAATGAATTAATTTGTTATAAAACTATTATTACGTTTTAAAATTAAATTTGTTATAAAATTAATTTACTTCAAAATTAAGGTTCAATTTTTTTTAATTGAAATTAGAATATTATTTCATGGTTATTATTTTAATTTACTATTTTGAGATTTTATCTGTTTTTATATAGTTGTTAATTCTAAAATATACCGTTCAGCCTTCACCTTTAAAAATTTTGTTTTTAAGAAACTTATATTTGACATATTTTCAACAATAAAGTAACTTTAATTAATTGTTTAATTAAAATTTAATTTGTGATGCTAACTGTGTAGATGAAATATATAATCCAGAAATTGCTGAAAAGTTTTCTCAAAAATTCAGGAAATTTTATTTCTAAAATTGAGTGGGAGGCCTGAATAACAAAAGCTTTATTTAGAATTTATCTATTTATTTTAATTCTAATTGGCTAATGTCTTATTTTTTTCATACATATCTTATTCTTTTTCTAAATTAGAATCAAAAAAATTTTAAGAGAAAATTTTTCACTTTAAAAACAACTTCATTATTTTAGAAAAATATTTAACTTATTATTATTTTGTAATTTTATTCTAATATTATTAAATATTTAGTAGTTCACATATTTTATCCAACTTCAAAAAATGATGCATAATAAGTTAAAGTTTCAGGTCTAATTATTTACTTTAGATTTAGACCTGTCCTCTAAATTTTCCCCTACAATTCACGACTAAATTTTATAGTCTTTTCCAATTATAATTATTTTTTATCAAAATCATCAGTAGTTTATGCTAAAATACAATATGCATTGAGCATAAAAAAGATAGTTGTTAAACACTCAATTTATTGTCAGTTACTAAAAATAAAAATATTTGCCATAATTTTAATACATGATCTTTCTCCTTCATTTAAATCAAAATTAATTTCATTTAAGTAAAAAAATTGTTTTTAACAAAAATTATAAAATATAAGAAACAGTTTTGATTTTGTTGATTTTTAACTGTTTTTATGACGATCATATTCTAATTAATTCCTTTTCTTTTATGGAAAGACAGGATGAAAGATCCAAGAAATGCCAATCCAGTAGTCAACAGAAAAGAAGGTAAGAACATATAGTGAAACATTATTTTGTCTCAGTGACATGAATTTTATCCCATATTTTGTGAAATAGGGTTACCCGGGGTAATTCACGATCACTCTGCTTCTGGGGAAAATAATGATCACCTAAGTTTTATTTACAAAAATATAAATATATTTTTTTAATTTGAGACATGGACAAGAATGCTTGTACACTTTCCTAAAGTATAACTACATTTACTTAATAATAGTTTTTTGTTTAATCTAATAAAATAAGTATCCTTTAAACTGCTTTCTGTATTTTCCATTTCAAAGATGGGTTTCAAAATGTGTACATTTCTGCAAAGATCATCCTCCTTCTCTTAATAAAAAATATATTGAGTTACTTTCTTTTTCTTTGATATAAAAATAGTGTAAGCTTTTGTTTAATTGTTTCACATCTACTGTAAACATTATAATTGATTATAGGAAACTCTATCAAATGCTGCCCCTTATAGATGGGGTAATTATTGTTCACTGGGGTAATTCCTGATCATTGTCATTTCTTCTTATAAATAGCATAAAAAATTGCTAATAAATAGCTAATTGACTTCTCTTAAATAACAGCTCATATTTATTAAGTGGGGCAACTATAAAATATATTTTAACAGCAATCACAAAATTTGTTTTCAACGGTATACAAGACAAATGAGTTCTGATTTTCACCATTTCTGGTTTGTCTTAACTTGCTTCTATCTTAATTTTATGTGTGTGCATTGATAGAATAATTTTTAAGTTTATAAATTAGCCTAATATAAATAAGAATATAATATAATTAGCCTAAATGTAATATATATAATATAATTAGCCTAAAAAGGATACTATGCTTCTAGACAGCAAAATTAGTGAATTTCTTTTAATGATTGAAAATAAAATTTTCAGTCTGTGAGCTGTTGACAAACCTTACTTAACTTTATACTTAGGATACAGAGGTGAACGTTTATAGTCGTAAACCCAAAAATTGGGTCGGCTGTACAATGACGGTTATATAAATATGTATATAGTCTTCATTTTAATTATTTAATTAGGAGCGTGAACAACTCGCTCTCTAGCCCTGAGCCAATCACTACACACCTAACATGTCACGATAATTTTTAGAAGAACAAAACAATTAATTTGGTGTAATTTTCGGTAATACACATTTTAATAGCAAGCGTGAAAAGAGAAAATTTCCTCTGATCTTAACTATGCTTATAACGAGTCTTATAAATCTACATAGAAAAACAGTTACCATTACTACAGCTTCGGCTACACTAGTCAAAACATCAGGCCCCGTGAATGGAAAAGTATCTTTTGTTCAGTCAGGGCAAACAGTAGGATTTTAAAGCATTTGTCTGGTCCGACATTTTTCAGCAACTGAATAAAAGAAGCACCCCTAAAAAGAACAAAATTAAAAATGTGCAGATAAAAAGCTAAATATTTAATAAGCCTAGAAGATAAAAATAAATAACTAATAAAGTATGCAATTAAAATTATAATTGTTTTTACGATATTAAATTGAAGACATGTCAAATAATATTCTAAGTGAAATTTATTGAGTAAGGGAATTTAAGTACTTGGGTTCAGTTGTCACTGAAAGCAATGATATTATGCCAGAGATTAAGCAAAGACTAAATGCTAGAAATCGCAGTTATTTTGCACTTAAGAGATTGCTAACATCAAAAGTAATAACGAGGCTTCAGGTTTATAAAACTATAATCAGACCAACCTTTATCTATGGATCAGAGACATGGACTCCAACCCAGAAACAAGAAAAAATGCTGATTACCTGGAAAGGAAAATTCTTAGAATTATTTTTGGACCGGTCAAAGAGGGTGATCTGTGGAGAAGGCGATACAATTTTGAAATTGCAAGACCATTTAAAGAAAAAGGTATAATAAATTACGTAAAAGCAAAGAGAAGTCAATGGCTAGGACACCTTGAAAGAATGGAGGAAAACAGAGTCATTAAGAAAATATTCAAGGGGCAGTGCCAGAGGAAAAGAGGAAGACCGGCCAAGAGATGGTGACGAGGTAGAAAAAGACCTTAAGACTCTAAAAGTCTCATACTGGAAACAAAGAGCTAAAGACAGGCGACTTTGGAGGAAAATTGTTAGTGAGGCCATGGTCCAACATGGACTGTAATGCCAGGGAGTTAGTTAGAAATTTATTGCGAAAGGATCTTTTACATATTAACTTTTTCTCTTTTTATTATTTTAATTGATTTCCTTTGAAAAATCAATAAATGTAGGAATATCAGTGGATAAATGTACTAAGAGATAGTCCGAGTATTTCTGGAGTGGAAAAAGGCTCTAATTGAATTCATAAAAAACTAATTATTTTTTCATAAATTTTTTTTTTTTTTGTTTTTAAAGGAAAAAACTAGGACATTTACGAAGATGATTGTTTAATCAAATGTGCTTTCTTTACGAATATGTTCTCCAGTGAAAAAAAATTAAAGCTTTTGGTTTGAAATAAAGGTGATGCACTTCTTTTTTTCCACTTTAAATTAATACTTATTTTTTTTAAAAAAACTTTTCTTTTACACAGATAAGTTGTTTCTTTACATACATTTAAAATTAATAAATATTTTTTTAAAATTTAAAATATCAAAAGAGATTACACTTAAGATATTTAATATATTAGGAGGCTTTGCTTTATTTGTGGACGAAATATATAACAACTAAAATTGGGAATAGTACTTATAACTATCTATAAAGTTTTCCTTTTTTTAAAAAAATTTTTACTATAAATATTGAGATTTATAACTTATTAAATGGTAAGATTATGTTAGTCCAAGTATTTTTGGAGCGAAAAAAGTTTTAATAAATTGAATTCAGAAAAAAACTTTCTTTTAAATATATATATATATATATATTCCCAATTTTTCGAATGATAATAATAACTGGGACACTTACGAGGTTGATTGTTTAATTAAAGATGACATAAAATGTGCTTTCTTTACAAATATGCTCTCCAGAAAAACAACGAAAGCTTTGGGTTTGAAATAAAGCATTTTTCCCCTGTTAAATTAATACTTCTTTAAAAAAAAACTTTTCCTTTAAAAAAAAAAACTTTTCATTTACTAAAAATAAGTTTATTTTATTTTACATACATTTAAAATAAACTTTTTTTTATATTTAAGATACCTAGAGAGATTACACTTAACAAATTTATTATACTGGGAATCTCCGCCTTCCAACCCTCATAATTGATTTTTATTTCTTCAACAGCAATATTTTCGACAGAAACACAGAATATTTCGTTAACATGTAAATAAATGAGAAGTAATTTTACTTGTCCCATAACTAAAATAGGAAACTCTGCATTGAATTTTATTTTTAAAAAATGTCACTATAAATGTTAAGATTTATAATGGGCAACACACAATCTCTTTTTTTCTTTTGCTACTTCAGATTGATTTGACTCTAGCAAGAATTTTATAATAAATTTTTTTTACAATAATGGATAAATAGTCGATATTTAAAGAAAAATAAGCTGAAAAAAAACTGATTTAAGTTTGCAATAGCTTTTGAACAAATGCGAATTTTTAAAAAGGCTGAGAATAAATCAAAGTATAAAATGGTACAACTAGCTAATTAAATTTTACCTCTGTAGTTACGTTTTACAGTAGATTGACGAACATGTGCTTTTTTTCTTCTTTTTTTTTACTACAAGTTTAACAGTCAATAATTCTTAAACTAACAATGGAATCATATATACCTAATTCCCTAGAACATTTTGTGTACTATTCTTCACACCTTTGTAATTTTAAGTTTCTAAGTCTTATAGATGTTAGGCAACAAAGTATAATTTAAAGTTAATCAACAACAAAAACATGGGGAGAAGTAGAGAAAGAGTTTGCAAAAAAGGCACATTAAATTGCAATGCCATTTAATCAAATTGGAATTTTAGAAAAAAAAAAACTTTGTGTTAAGTTCATATACAAATGTGGCCCTTTCAGCATGCCAAATTTCAACTCAGTAGTTGAATTCTTAAGGACTGTAGAGGGGCCTGTATGGTATTTTTTACAACAAGTTTAACAGTTAATAATTCTTGAACAAATAATAGAATGTTAATTTTTTTTAATAGCATCATAATTCCTGAACAGTCTTCTACATGCCTTAGTAATTTAAGTTTCTAGGTGTTATAGATTTTGGGCAGCAAAGCAAAATGCAACATTAAGTTAAAAACACAAAATAGCGGCGTTGGAGTAGGTGGTAGCTTTTACGATATTTTTTTTTGTACATAGAGATGACTACCTGAATACTGATCAAACATATTTCAATGAGACACCTAAACTAAATTCTATTTGCACTTACGTAACTGGCAGCTGTGTATCTCCTGGTTGGGCAAGCGTAATAGTACAATCAGAAAGCGAGAGGGAAAATACAACATGATCATTCATTTGCCTTCACTAGAAAATAATTTTTTTTAAAGTAATGAGTCTTTAAATTTTATATTAAGTTACTTTTCCTTATCCAAACATATCCATTAACAACATATCCAAATCATTATCTGATTTAATCAATTTCTTAGATGACATAAATAAATAAGATACGTCAAAATTAGACGCTAGGATAAATGAGATATTTAGACAACAGTAAAAACTAAACCGTTAAAATTTGGAGAACTATAAAATTATGGCATACTTGAATTAAAATCCTTGGTCTTTGTACTGATGGGAAAGGAACTTCAAGCATGAAATTAGATATTATTCAAGAAAAAATGATTATTTTATACTAGTAAAATATTGTTTAAACCAGAGGTTCCTGAATTTTTTTGTTTCGCAGACCCCTTGCCATGTTTTTCCATTTTGGATAGACCCCCTGCTTTCCTGATATTCATTTTTTTGTAAATTCATCAACTTAATTTTGTAATGTATTTTTGATAGCTGGTACAGTGCTACTCACAGTGAAATTTCTAGCTGTAGTGAAGTATATTGTGGTTACATTTATTTTCAACACTTATTTTCAATATTTATTTTCAACATATTTTAAAAATCTAAAGAAAACTAATAAAGACCGATTAAGGATTGCCACTCAAATCTGAACAAAAAATTCCCTGTTACATATTATAAACAATATATTAAGAGGGAATACATAATCACTATGCTCATGCATGATCTATATTAGGATAACTATACAGATTTTAATTGCAGGAAAAACTCAGAAATAAGGAACAGTTCAACAAACTACTTATAAAAATGCTACAGTAAATGAAATAGCGTAGCGGAATAACAGTTGCTAATCGGTCACAGGGTGATAAAATATAACACTAAAAAATTGTCAGTCAGTAGACACCAAATTGCTCTTTTCTTCTACAATGCACCTCATGTGCGTTTTGTTATAATATGTTAAAATAAACATGGGATTATTTTTTGTATTTTGTAAAATACCAAAAATTACTTTATTTCATACTTAAAAATTTTTTTAAAATTTTTAAAAATGAATTTTGTAATGTTGTTCATATTTTGAGAATGCTTAAACAGGGTTCCCACTAAATTTAAGAAAAAAAATTCCCTAGTAAATTCAAATGAAAATTGAGCCCTACGTTCATCAGAAAACTTTGATTCTTTTATTTATAATGTGAAATATTAGATTTTCTGTGTAAAAGATTATTATTAAATGAACAAAGGGAACATTTCAGTTTGACTAAAATGTGAAACTTTTACAACAAATAATTGTAATAGATGTTAGAATTATTTAACTTGAATCTCAATAACTGGTTACTGTTACTGACAATTTTAATACTGGTCATTTTCTAGGCATTATATAGGAATATTCCAGGTCTTTGTAAACAAATTGCCTGATAATTCCAGGTTTTCCCTGGTCTCCTTGATCCATTTGAACACAGTTTAAAAGAAATGCCTCACATTATCAAAAGTTTTTCCAATCATATAAAATTTTTAATTTTTAAAATTGCATTACTGTTAAAGATGTTACAGTTGGCCATTAGACGGTATCAGAAATTTCTGAATTTTAGTACATGCAACATGAAGAAGAGAGTAAGTAACAGAGGTGATTGTGACACGAAGTAAAAGACCCTGAAAATTTTCTGTACACAAAAGTGACATCTAGATATTAATTTATATGCCATACATACATGTTTCATATTTAACATAATAATCTTTTTAACTGACATTAATAATTAAATGAAATACTAATGGAAAATATCACACCTTTATAGTAACTAATTCAAGAAAAAAATTATTTCTCAGTGGAATTGCGATATTGGATTTTAAAATTGTTCAATATGAATCAAGCTATTGGATTTTAAAACTGTGGAAATACTACTTGCAATATTGAATTTTTATATTGCGCAAATACGAACCATGATGCATGTAATTTTTAGATTTTGTTAATATGAATAGCACTGCGTAGTTTTCAAATCAGCTTTAAATGCAAAAATAGATGTTTGATATGGGTCATTATGAGCCATGATATTGGGTTTCAAAAGCTCATGAATATGAATCTTGATATTGGATCGGCATTCCCATGTGGTATGCACAAAAGAGCTTTAAAAAGCTTTGTTATAAGAGGATATTTGATGTTTCCCAAATTATCTTTCTTCACAAAATATTCCAAGTACACACAAAAACACATCAAATCACAAGTCACAAAATAGTTCCAAAACACATCAATTGGTGCATATTCATTTGAGTCAGAAGAATAACCTTCTGGTTCTCCACGTAACAAAGATGCCTCTTCTGGATTTATAATGATTGGAGTTACTGTTGCCAGATATCTTACTGACTTAATAAAAGTGTTTTCCATTCTCATTACAGGATGCAACATTTTAAGATGGTACAGTAACCTATTTTCAAGAGGCAATGGTTTTAATAACTTTTTTGCACATGCCATAGACCTATCACCTAAATACATAGAATTTTTTCCTGAAGAAGATAAGGATGTTATTGTATTTGTGATTTTTAGTCCAACATCTATTAAATCTGAATTTTGGCAAATCTCTGCGTTTTCTACATCCAAAGATTTTAGTCATTTCCATTCAAATTAAGAAAAGCAGAACTCTTTAAAAAAACGCTCTAACAATGCTTAAACAAGAGACACCATTTCATCATACAGCAAGTGAATCAATGGTGTCTTAGTTTGGAAAAAACCTAAAAATTTATTTAATATAGCCGAAATATTTCTTAAAAATGAGGTTTTGCCAAAACCAATTTAAATAAATTCAATAGTGAGTGGCTCATACTATTTTTTAAATAATTACCCTATTTAATTCTGTAAAAGGTAATTAAAAACTCTAATTAATTTAACTATTATTTAAGGTTATCGAGTGTACGTCATTCAGCTGATTCCTTTGGCGACTACGCACCATGCCTGGTGCCACAAGATAAATATGAAAATGTATGTTTGATATTAAAATGACACGAATAAGAATGGCGATATTAGCAGTTTCCGCGATATTAGTAGTAAAATATTCAAAATTGTGAAAATTGACATCTGAGATTGCCACAGAATATCTTTGTATCTGTTTGTCAACAAAACAAATAAGAAAACGAAGTCTCTATGGCAATAAATTTATTTTAAAAATATATTATGCTGGTAGACATATTCTCATAGAGTGATAAATGAGTAATGAAAAGAAAGAATAAATATAAAATAATCGGCTTCAACAGAAGTTAAATACACTTTAAACAGATAACCGAGGATCAACACAACGACCAACAGAAACTGGCCTATCCCCGCAGACCAAGGCATTACCGATGTAAGTTGATTGCACGAGATTGTCTTCTTGAAAGACTGACTAAAATCGAACCTATAACCTTTATGTTATTTAATCAATCAAAATATAGATAAAACCCCTTTTAGCATTTATTTATCTAACAAAAATTCTACGAACCAAAAGGGTAGAATTGCAGGAAGAATCACACGTATGTACACCTCTTGTTAACGTCATTTAACAAAAGTTTCAACATTTTGTCCGATTATAAGATTTTGATTTGCGAAAAGTCAGGGAAAAAGTGGAATTCTGCACATTTGTGGAAAACTCAAAAATCCCATTTCTAGTTTTTAGAGATAGGAGAACAATACGAAAATTTTTTTTTTTAAGTTTAACAAATAATCAAAGAATTTGATATCTTGATGATTCACATAGTGATACATTTGATATCCTGATGATGACCCTTCAGGATATCAAGTCACATTTGATGAATCTCTCTTCCTTGAGATAGATTTTCACTAAAATGTGTGATAAAACGTGCAATGTATTATTTTGTGAATGCGAAACAGTTCACTAGGCAGAAATTTTCAGAAAGTTGACAAAATTTTATGGAAATGCAATGAATCATAATGTTCAGTTTATAAATGGTGCAAAATGGTATATGCTTGAAAATGGTGTGTCATGTAGATGAAAAAAAATGGAATAAAATTAGAAGTTATGAAACTGATTGCTCTAGTCATAAATCAATTGCAACTTCTCTCATCAATATCATATAAAATCAGGATAGATGTTTTGATTAAAATAATATTGCTAAATAAACTTTAATACAGTAGATTAAAAAACTTTTTTTCATATTATAATTATACTTAAACAAAATGCACTGGAACACATAAATTATGTTAAATGAAAAACCTCACTTCAGTTTTATAATCTGCAACAAAAAAAAAAACATCTTATTCACAGAAAAAAATATCTGATCTGATTCATTTTAAACAGTCATGTGCAAGTTCTGTTTGGTGAATTCTACTAGTGTGGCAATAAAATACTAACTATAAATGGAAACTTACCAGGTTTATAACACTATAGATCTGGCTGATTCATAGATCTATTAAAGCATAAATGGATGCCTGAACCAAGCTATTAAAAAAAAGAATTGTATTACTTTGTATTAGTTTAAGGATAAAAAATTACACTTTACGAAATATCTACACACAAATATGAGAGTTAGTTTATTGAAAGAAATCTAAACTCAAAAGAGAAAAAAAGCCTCTTAGCATCAAATCTTCAATACTTCAAAAGTACTTTTATATATTAATACCATATATGTTTAAGCATTTAAATATAAAAAATCATATTTTCAGTCTAAATCAAGAGATTTTCAATAATAAAAAATCTCAGTCTCAATAACCTAAATAATAACTACTACAGTATAGAACTAAATTATCCGGGATGCTCGTAACCATTGCTATTCAGGATATCTGAATTTCCCGATTTTCTGGATTGACCAAAAAGTGTCGTTAATCGATGTTTTATAGAACCCAAAGACAAGGAAAAAGTGTAACACATTTTAAAGCAAGAGAAAAAATAAAAGCTGTCCTAAATTTAAAAAGAAAAAAAAATTTCAAACAATAAAAAAAATTTGAGTTTAGAGAAGAAAAACAAGTTCAAGAAATACGAAATTCTCATTTTTTTTTCTAAATAATTAAAATTCCTAAATTGACTAATATAAACAAAATCAATGATTAAAAAACGCAATATATTTCATACCTAATAATACGGGGGGGGGGCAAAAATAAAAGGACAACTTATTAATCTAAATAAAAACAACACTTGAAAATTATCAAAACGAAACGATAGTTAAAAAAGGCACTAACATAAATATTAAAACCTGGAACAAGGCAACATCAAAGGAATTTAAAAAATAACCTAATGATAAAATTTATAAATAAAAAGAATTAATTTATTGAGTACGAAATTTATCCTGAAAAGAAATAAAAAACTCAAACATAGTGGAATCAGAAAAAAAAATATGCTATCTGCTTCATAAAATAATCGTATGTTGAAATTAATAAACAATTCTCCTTTTATTTATTTTTTTATAAAAATACGATTTTTAATGAAAGCAGATGTGATTCCACATCAAGAAAAACTTGCACATGATACCGCACTTCTAAAGAATCAGAATATATTCAAAAGAAAAATATTGTTTTGTTAATCTATCTTAAATAGATAAATAAATTTTTCCTTTTTATTTCTCTTTCATCTTCTGTTCACTGATATGCATGTGCAATGCATTTTCCCCACCCCCTCCTAATTCAAAAAGAAAACGAAATCAGCATACCACTCCCTTGAGTTTGATTGACGGCAGCTTATCAGAAGAACGATTCTGAGAAAATAAAACATTCCTCACTTCCCTGCCCCCTCTTGATCTAAAGATCTTCAAGGTCACAGAAGAAATGACATTCCTCTGGGCAAACAGGGAGAATAATTTCCCCCGTTTCCACATTTTCCTCTACTCAACTTCAAGGATGAGCCAAATTTCCGCTTTTTTTCATTATCGCTCGAGTTTAAAATGGCCGGATAACCTCAGGGCTAAAGAGAATAGAAGGGCTGGTTCACTCCTTTGAAGTATCTCTCGCCGCGCCGATCCTCTGACGTCACTCTTACTTTAGGGAACACGCGAAAAATTATACTTTTTCCTTTTGTTTTCATATCAGTAAAAGGCGCAAAGCTCGCACTTTTACTTCAAGAACGGAGCGTTTGGCCTTACTAGCTCTAACTAATATTGGATCATTTCTTTTTGCGTGATATTCTAAGACATTTGTTATTTTCTATAATGACTTTCCTCAGTTTTTGCAGTGAATTTACAAGAATTTAAAACTATTATTGAAATGCCAGTTTGCGCGATTGCGACTTGCAAAAATTCTGATATAAAAACAAAAGGAAAAAGTATAATTTTTCGCGTGTTCTCTAAAGTAAATGAACAACTATGTAAAGAATGGATTCCGAAATGACACAGTTAATATAAAATAGCAATACGTTTATTCTGTCGTAAAGAACTTTTATAAAAATTCATTAAATAGAAACCGCCTCGTTACTTCATAAAGAAAGGCAGGTGAAAAGAATTAAAAAATAGATAAAGTCAAAGAAAATTTAAATGTAAGTAAAAAGTATAAATAAAATATATAGTTGAAATTCTCCTAATTACATAACATATTTTTTAATGTAGTTATTCTAAATATTTATGATTTTTTTTAAAAATTATATTCTCTTCAATTTAAATATCTATAAATTATATCATCGTAAATTTAAATGTCTGTAAACAATTGTAAAATTTCTAATGTCATTATGAACCTAAATTATTATTTTGTTTCAGTAATTAGCGTTTAAGGTTGATGTTTCCTAATGATTAAGTATGAACAAATTGCTAAAAATCAGGGATTCTAAATTTAACTTAACTTCTCTTTATAAAAGAATATGTAGATAAAAAAAGTGTCGATATATGCCTTCATTTTTCTTAATAGTTAAAGTTAAAACTGAACTTTTTAAAATAAAGTATTTATCGTGTCATTTTCACCAACTAGCAAAACATTTTTATAAGTTTAAAATGGTATTTTTTTAATATAATAACCAAGAAAGTTTTTTTTGAACTATGTTTATGAACGGAAATAATGTGTTAATTACGTAAAGTTTGAAGGCTAATAACCAGAAAAAGTCTAACTTATTTTTACAAAGAGAAAGATGCAAAGTTATCATATCTTTGCTTGCGATCTCCGAGATCTGTGGACACAGTGACGTCATAAGGAGGGAAATCGTCGCTTCAGCTCTAAGAGCGGAGTGAACTAGCCCTTGTATTCTCTTTAGCCCTGGGATAACCTAGCAAAATTTCCCCCCGTTATCTGGATACCAGATACATGGTCCTCTACTGTATCTACAATTTTAGTAAAAAACATGTTTTAAAAACATGCATTTCAAAAATGTTTGTAAAGAAAAAACTTGTTACTTTGGATGACGTTATAGTTTCCATCGTACTCCATATTTTGATATGTTTGTTATTATTTATAACACCTATGAAAACTGTTTCAATCTAAAAAGCGATGTTGCACAAACAAATGAACAAAGATAAATCCAAGCAATTGCGAATTGTCTAAAAGCTGTGATTAATTTATTAAGAAAGAACAGCAAAATGTAAAATATACAGAATCTTCCAGAATATAGCAAATTTTTTTAAAATCAAAAGCTGCATTTGGATTGCCTTTTTACAAATTAAAAATGTTAGAAAGTATTAAAAACAGATCACACATAAAAAATAGTAGAGTGAACAATTTATGCTTAACTCACAAGCTATTAAATAAATGTGCAATAAAAATTTAGTATTTTGTGTTACAGTTTATAAAAGTATTATTTGACACATATTTTATAGCTAAAAATAATAAATTGTTTACTATCTTAAAAGACCTAATACAGAATTCAATTTAACTTCAGAGAAAATATTCTCATAATCCAAATGCACAATTCTAAAAAATAATGCACACGGCTATACGATGTGTTAGTTAAAAAAACACTCGAGAATAATAACTGCAGATAAAAAAAAAAGAGACAATGCCAATAAAATCTTTAAAGTATTGAAAATTTAAAGTTATATGCATCATTATCGATATAAAATCATTATCTGTTACACATTCTATGATAGCATTATGCATCATTATGAAAAACATACATAAAACATCTTCAACTCACTCTCTTGGGTTTAAATAATTCTTGACATTTTATAGAATTTCAAACATAAGACTGTTTATGGGTAATCACCTTCAAACCTTTCGAAAAAATTCAGATCTTTACCAAAAATAAATCAAAATCCAAGTTTAAGTCATACTTCAAAAAAAATAAATAAATAAATAAATAAAAATTCATTTTCTAGGTCTTCAATTTTTCTAGGTCAATAACTTCTTTTTCAGGCTGATTTGAAATCTGAATTTTAACCCAGTTCCCTGTAACTTTTAGCAAAATACAATACTTCAGAGCAGTTAGTAAGATAACTTAAGAAAAATACTGAGTGATTTCACACAGTTATACTTTTCTCCATTTAAAAATAAGCTGGATCTTTAAAAACATATTGATGAAAATACTTAACAGAAAAAAATATTCATTGATTTAAAATCATAAGATCTTAACTATTTTAATTGTAATATTGATATTTGTAAACAAAAATATAGATAAGACATTTCATCAAAATGTTTAATTAAGTTTCAATTAACAGCAAAATAAGAATTTAATTAAGAATTAGAATTTAATCAACAAACCAAAGCAATCTGCAAAACGATCAAAGAATTTCACCTCTACATATTTTGTACAGTTGAAACATTTTATTTGTAAATAGCGTTTGATTTTTAAACATAAATTATTTAAACAAGTCTCTACTTGTTAGGTTAAATTTCTTAAAAATATAATGAGAATTTGAAAATGGTGTTTACTATTATAATGGATTCTTTCTATCCAAAAACAACATAGAAGGAGAAAACATATGAAAAACAATTATAAATATAGAACTAATTGAATGTTTCAGTTTTATAACATGCATATTGTTTAAAATCAGCTATACATTGTGCTAACTGAGCAAGCAAGGTTAACACTCAAATCTGGCAGGAAAAACAAAATTCCCTGTGTTTTCTATGTACATATTATACACAATATATTAAGAAGCAACACAACAATTACTGTGCTCTTGTGTGAGCTATTTTGGGCTATTACACTAGTGTTAATTGCTAAAAAACTTAAGAAAAAAAAAGAACAGATGAACATACTTAAATAATGCTATAAGAAATTTAAATAGTTTAGTATAGCTAAAATATCATCCTTAAATATCTCATAGATCACTTTTAAATGGTTGAAAATTTTCAAAAGACAAAAATAAGAAACAAAATTCCGAGTTTGTAAAAAAAAATAAAAAAACACCTGCATTTCCCCCATTAATTTAGATGATTTTTAAATTCCCTGTATTTTCCAGGCTTTCCTTATTTTCATGGAGTCGCAATCCTGGCAAGGTAACAAAACAAAAACAAACAACAACAAAAAAGAAATTATGTTAAAAAGGAAGAGAAAAAAAGAAATAAACTAAATAAAAAGATGACAAATATGCTTTAGGGTCATGTCAGCTCAAGAAAGCAAATATTCTGAAAGGTAAGTTATGAAGATAATTTCAATCACAAGTCACTAAAAAGTAATAACTTATTAAAAGTAGTAGTTAACATATATCATATAGTATTTCACACCATTGGAGAAAAAAAGATACTTACCACTCCTTTATTTAAATTTCTGTTGATTTCACAAAATGCATGAAGTGGATTTTCATTCTAAAAAATAATTTAATTTTTAATAATTTTTTTAATGTTAAACATACAAATTTAGGGGGGAAAATAAAAAATTTATCCTTTTACAACATTAATGTTCTCGTGGCATTAAAACATAAATAATTCAAATTTACTTCAATTTAAGTTATGGAAATTCTGATAAAATGTACTAATTTCAATTTATAATTATACACACATTAATATTCACAACATGGTTTCTTAGTATGTTTTTTTAATACAGGTTGAGTCTAAATGGTTTGGTGGATGGTTAAGAAATAAAGTAAAGCAACATAACATAAGATGCAGGATTACATCCGTGGGGAATGGCTAAAAGCAAAGATTAGATTAGCCTGACAGGAGTGGTTGATCTGCTTGTTCGAGAAATCTAACATAAAATTGAAATTAACAGTGAATAAATATGAAAACATTTATTGGTTAACAGCCTCAGAACATGTAGATTATGCAATGTTGGTCCAGGTGCACCAAAATGATGTCTAATAATAGAAAAATTGTTTTTAATTGGTTTAAATGTTTACAGGAAGGGAAATAAACCATGCTAGGATTATGACAAAGGAAATTCGATTTGGCAATAAACATGTGTGGCATACCATTATATATAAAGCATATGTGACAATCATTAATATCAAGCATTAGCGACTGATGCTGTTGAACGACTGCCTATGAGAAGATTCAGAATTAACAATGGCAGTTCATTTACAAAGATTTTGGTAAGCAAAGGATCTGTCCCAATTTTATCCAACACAAGGAAAGAGGTGTGGCATCAGTGCCTCAATCAAACCAAAAAGAGGTACACGCAGACCCATTATAGCAACTTAATCAAAGATTTTATTTTAAATTTATAACCGTTGACGAATAGACAACCCAATTTTTAGGTTTACGGCTACTAATATTCAACTAAGTATCATTGTAATTTTGTACCCAGTCCAGAAGACAAGGGGACCAGGATTGGGAGAAATTTGCCTTCGTGGAGGACTTTTAGATGAAACTAACCCGCATTTGCGTTACATGGGCAGGATAGCCATAAAAACCTCCCATGGTTAACCTGACGACAAAGGGACTCTAACCAATGATCTGGCTACCACTGAGGATATTTTACGTCGGTACTATGGTTGGTGTTAGCCGGGTGCAGAATTCGCATTGACCAGCTGTTGCTGAGATTCGAATACAGTTCACCTGATTGGAAGGCGAACACTCTATCCCCTGAGCCACCATGACTCTTAATCAAAGACTATCATTAGTGCTGAGTGGGTAATTGGTGTTGCTTTTTAAGGTTGCTTGTTATTTTGTTTTCATGTTTCTTTTACTAGCTTAATGCCTTCATTCATCTAACTTTGTAGGCATTCCTTGTAGATTACTTACACTTTGATAAAGCAAAATCATATGCAATTTCACTATATTCTCACTGTTTAAGATATTTTTACTAATTCAACAATACTACTGAAAAATTTTAAATAAAAAGTAAAAGAAAATATAATTGGATGACATTAGTGGGAAAGAATAATAAAATAGACATATTAAAACTATTAAAAGACATAATTTTTAATTTATTGGATTTCGAAAAAGGTTCAAGTATACCCTTTTGGCAGAATTCACTTCTATTAGCATGCACTTTCAATTTTCTATGCAGAAGCTATTATTAACTCAACCTAATACCAAAGAAAATGCTAGATAAATAAATACATCAAATTTTCATTGTTATTATTCATAAAAGAAAATTATGGCAATAGTAGAAAAATGGTCACTCGCCTAATAACAAAAAGATTACATGTACATATTTTCAGATTCACTCACATGCATCTATTAAATCAAAAGTAGATAAATAAAAATTAAAAATACACCATCTAACACTTATTCATTTATTGAGTAAAATAAATTTAATAAACTACATAAAATTAATAAACTACACATTTTATAAACTAATAATAAAAACTGAAAATGAGGCAATGAAATTTAGCATTATGTAAAGCAAAATTTTATAATTATAAAAAATTTAGTAAGCAGGTTAAAAATTAAACATTTACTCTAAATCATTATATTAAATATTAATAAAAAAAAGTTATTAGCAAAGTGAATTTAGATTATTAACTAAAGAGAATATATAACATTCACAATCATGAATTACTATGTTATTTTATGAGAGCAACACAGGATAAAAACACCAAACTAAATTAGTATACCATCTCGTTACAGTTTATTGACCACAATGGTTAGCTGGTCAAGAGATAATTTTTTAACTGTTAAATGTTTTTTTTTAAACTCCCTTCCCCCCCCCCCCCCAAAAAAAAAAAAAATTCAAATTTTAAGTGTCTCACACTTGAACCGAACCTATAATTTTAAACTACATGTGCCATCTTGCTTTGAAAAAGTTAAAAGGCTCTAGAACAGACAAATAACTTAAATATTTTAAAAGTTGGCATACTTTTTAAAAATTGCCAATTTAGCGTCCTTTTCCCACCCATATAAAAATTATCCAAACAAATGCCTTACTCTCATATTTTGCAAATTTTATGAGCTAAGGGAATGCAGCATTGAAGTATTTAAATATTAAAAAATTAGAGCATAAATACTTTTCATTTTTCCAAAACTGTGGCTTTTCTCCATATTGATGCTTTCTTTTATATTCAGAATAAGCATAGATGGAGCTGGCTAAAGATAGGTCAAATTTAACCTAACAGTCAAGAATAACTGTTGCATACTCACAGCAGCAATTTAAAAAAAATTTAAAAAATAAATAATAAAAAAATTGTTATTAGAAAAAAAAAAAAAAAAACATTGTGAATGAGCTTTTAAAAATGCAGCCTTAATGTTAGTTTGAAACAGATTTTAGAGGTCTGAACAAACAAACCACCATTATTTTAAAGACCTTTCATGGCGTTACCTTCTAAATTTTTTAAAATAAATCTGCAGGAAAAACTTTTTTTCAACACAATAAAAAGCTATTATTAAAAATTTTTTAGTAATGTGTTTAAACTGATATTGGAAGCTCATTAAAAAGAGACAATAGAAGAAGCAAAGATAAATTACCTTATTTGCTAATATGATACACATATCACTAACAACTAGTTGATTGCAGGGATCATTTTCAGCTGCCCTCCGATATGTAAAAAGTTTTTGAACCACTATTATTTACATTTGCTAAATGACCACCTGGTGTATTTAGGACCACTTCACTGTCAGCCATGACTTTCTCCTTTCCTTCATAAAGTAACCTGAATAAAATTTAAACAAAGTAATACAGCTGTAAACAATATTCAGCAAAGTAATACAGCTGTAAACAATCTTTATTTTTTTTTAAATTAATAAAATAGAAATTTTGTGAAAAACTGCCCATTGTTTTAATTTCCGTACTTACCACTTCGAACTTTTGCTTCTAGCAACAGCAACTTCTAGTTAAGCAAACTGTCAAGCTATGCAAAGTTGTGTTGCTTCTAAATTGACACAACTTTGCTAAATTGGTCCCTTTAAAACTAGTTGTACGTTGAAATCGGGAATTTCTTTACTTTCACTAAAATAAATAAACTGGTTTTCTGTTAGTTAGTTATTTTAAGCAGTAAAAGAGACTGCAAATCAAAATGGCAATTCAAACAAATATTAATACATACTGATTTACGGAATACATCAAGATCAAAAGTTTTATTCATGTATGGAGTAATTCATGATATCAGGGTGAAAAATAAAGAATAAACAAATTCAGAACTTGCAGCTCAATTAATCAACTACACAACCCAATACATCAGCAGTTTCACACAACTTTTCTTCAACCTTTTAACTTATAAGTTATTTTGATGATTTGGGTACATAAATTATCAAACTTTTCTTTCATTGCAAAAATCAAATGTTAAGTACAAAATCAAATATACTTAGTAGTTAAAAATTAATACAGTAGGGAACCGATTATCCTGAACGGTCGGGACAATCACTATTCCGGATAACTGATTTTTCCGGTTTTCTGAATTGCTACAAAAAGCCGTTTTTTTTAATTGTTAAACCCAACTAAAAAGGAAAAAAAATTGGAAATAATCTTAAAAATAAGAAAACATGAAGTAATACACTAATGATGTGGTAGACAATGTTACAGGTTAATGAGAATGCTCTTATTTTATTAGTTTTAGGTTTTGTCCGTGATCTTAATAATCAATCAGTGAGAATTAGTCAAAAGTATAGGCTGAATATGTAACTAGCAATGTTTACAAAAATATGGTATCTTCACATTTTAAGAAATTTTAGACAGTGCAGAAAATTTATCTATTTTTTTTAGTAAGAAAAAAACTGAGTTGTAAAATAAGATGCAGATGCTATATTAAACAGTATTGCCTTCAAATACAAGGCTTTTGTTACTAACTAGAATCAGGGTAAAAGAAAAGACTGTAAATAAGTTTTTTTTAAAAGGAGACCAAACTGTAATAACAAAGTGCTCAGCCATATTTTTCAACACAAAATAAGCACCTTTTAAGTACTTTTTAAGCACTCAAAAAATATTTTTAATCACTTTCCAAAAGAAAAATCATAATTAGGATCTGTGTACTAATAAAAAAAATTTCAATTGCTTAAAGTTCTTAATTTATAAGCATAAAATCAATAAAATTCAATAACTTTTAAAAAAACTTTACATGATTGTGATAAAATAACTAGTTTCTGATAAATATTGCAGAGAAAATTGTGGAAATCAAGCATTTTTTGTATTTTGCATGAAGATTTAGAATTTAAATTGACACGGCAAGGAAAAAAATTTCTTTTAAAAGATAGAAAACTAAGCACTTCTTACAAACACAAAAAAAAAAGCACCTTTAAGGGCTTATAATAATACAAAATGCAGCAAGAATATTTCATTACACATGCTTTTAATCCATAACTAATAAACAGAGAGAAATCAACATGCTATTTACATAGATGTGTTCTTTTAAATTCTGGAAGTTAATCAATTGTATTCCAGAAAAGTTCATTAGTTTTCTTTTTTTTAATTATATTATCATTGAAAAAGTGAATGAGTACTTTTAAACATTTCAAAAATGCATTTTTGAATTTACAAAATATTTACAATAGTGAATTTAGATATTTTTTTGCCAATAGTGATATCGTTAAATATCTTCAATGAAATTGAAGATATATAGAGATTATGATTTGTTTAAAAATGATTCTTGTGTTTTGAAAACACAATTTTTATTTTTTCACACAAAATACTTATATATAAGTATAATTTAATAATGTAAGTATAATTTAAAAATTTACTTCTGCAGGTTTTATCACCTTTTTTACAAAATTAAAAAAAAAAAGGCTGTTCATAAGGCACACTATATGAAATAAAAGGAAACATTCGGAGTAACTACAGGCTTTTCCTTGTTATTTCAAAGTAAACCAAAAATGAGCTTAAAATTCAGACAACAATAAAATTCTAACAGCACTAAGATTTTATATACACTACATACATGCAGACAATTTTCTCTTAGATAGAAGAAACAAAAAATATGCTCACTCTATGTGGTATTTTAAATCTGTAGCCTCAAAAATGCATCTGAATGCTTGATTACTAAAACTCAACTGAATGAAAATGGAATGCAGAATTTGTAGTAATATTTAAAATTTCAAAATTTTTTTGATTTTGTTAAAAAAAATAATTCAAAAGTTTGTAAGACTTGAATATTTTCTATGAGCATAAAAGATTTCCCCAAAAGTTAGGAATCTTCTAATGTTTTCATGAAAGCTGGCAGCTATGCAGTTTAATTTTTTTTAACCTAGAGTTATTACGAAACATACAATGACTATTACCATACCTACAAACATGGATATCAGAATAGGATTTCTGTTCTTTCCATTCAGCCATTCTTTAGCTGTAAGTGATGGAGTAGGTGCAGCAGTGTCAGGAACAAATCTTCTTGAAATTGCTCAGACTAAATAAAAATAAGTTTTGAATATAATTTATAAAACCAGTTACGATATATTTTTGATACTTAATGAATAAAATCAAGAAATACTAGCAAGACAAGCGACAATTACTATAAGACATCATGACATGAATACACTGCCAGGCAAAAGGTAAAACAGTAACTAGAATCAAAAAAAGAATTCTCTGTTCTAAAGTAGAACTTAAGAGAATTTCCAAGGGTAGTTACGAAGTTAGTTGTAAATATGTTGATTACAATATCTTTCATTCTTTTGTGTTTATAATTTCCCACATGAATGAAAAAGGTAAAAATATCAAAGTTTTTTCATATGACAAAAATGGAAATACTGTCAAACCTTATTAATGCAAATCACTTAGGGTGAAATATCGCTTTACATGAAATATATGTTTGGTCCCGAGAGTCAGCAATAAATTATTATTGCATTTTACATAATATTTAACATGAATATTTCTTGCTGATTATCGCTTTACATGAAAGGTCACAACACAGATAAGAAGCATGTGCATAATGTGCCAATTATTCATTTTGAGGAATGCGATTTCTATTATCCACGTTTGTTAGGAGTAGCAGATGGGTATATAAATAAAATAGTTAAATAAAGTTATTGAAATTTTTAAGCTTATTTTAATTTGTTTGGTACACAAGCGTAGTATATGATATGTATTAACAGTATGTAATAAATTGTGCTCATAATATATCGGATAAGATGAAATCTGGTTAACATAAATAATTCTGATAGTCCCGCAAATTTTGTGTTAACGAGGTTCGGAAGGAAATTCAAAGTCAGAGGAGAAAAGTTTTTTCGTTACCAGTTCTTAAAATTATTAAATGTTTTCTTTTAAGAAACAAAAGCATCCTTAGTAGTTAATGTGATATTTTTCTAAAGGTATTTCAGCACTTCTACCGTTTAAGCACTACAGCCTGTTGTACATCAACCCATCATTTTTTTCACCTGACATTAATCGAACACTATGAATCTCTATCTGTTTTAGATCTGGGTAACCTTTGTTTCTTTTCACTCTTTTCCTTACTATGCAGTTGGGGAAATTTGGTTTAGTAAAGAGATCAACTTTGTGCTAAACCCCCAAAGTTATCTTTGTACAGTATCTTCCCTCTGACCTGGGTTACTTTGCCTTAGCTACCCTAACATAACGCCTCAGTAACCCCAAAAACATTTTGTAGTGAAATTAAGGCCAAGAAACATGCAAAATTTCATTGATTTTATAATATGCAATAAATTAGACATCATATGCATATTTTTTAGTTAAAATTTCTTTTGATTATTATTAAATAAAATAATAAAAATTAATAAATACTCACTAAGTATTATTAATTGAATGGTCTTATCTATGGCTAAAATTGTAAACTAGCAGTTGTTCTGTCATAGTGATAACCTAAGAAAAAGATTCAGAACATTTCTTATGTAAAGTATTTATATACCAGACTATTTTTAAAAAGAAAAAATAAATGATTTTATTCATTTAAATACATTAAAAGTGAATTTTATCGCAAAAGAATTACAAAATATACTATTTTCAATTTTAAAACTTTGTTTAGTCAGATAGTTTTAACAGTGTCCAGATTCTGAAATTCAGAGGTAATCTCAGAGTGATTTCCAGAACTTACAAAAACAAGTGTTTACAAACAACCTAGTTCTATAGATTGAAAGATTTGTATCTTATTACCATTAAATTTTTATAAAATAAAGTTTCAGGGATTGTTAGGCTACTTCATTTTAGTTTAATAATTACAAAGATGATGAATATATACAGTGCACAAAAAAATTAATGGATCGCCTTGAATAACTTTCGATTTAATGATCAGTTCTAGAACTAAACTTAATGGTTTGAGGGGGTGACATCAAATATTGCTAATTAATTAGTGCCAATGACATTTTAAGTTACGAAATTTGATACAAAAATGAACTTTCTCTGAATAAACTTTTAGAAAGATTTGAAATTCGGGCACTTAAAATATAGGAGTAGCAGCAGTCTCGGAAATATGGCCTCAATAGTTTGGACCCTTTAATGTTAATTTTACTTTTAGCGTATTTCGCCACATCTCGAAAAATATTTAAGCAAATTGAAGAATTTTAATTATAATTATTAACTTAGTTTAGCCAAAGATAATTCCATACAACAAATATTTTTAGTGAAAACTTATTATTTTATTTAGTAGTAAAAATAATTGAATTGTACGGTATACAATTTTGACATTATTTTAAAAATTGTATTTTTGCCTGGAAAAATAAAAAATTTGAACAAAATTGATGGAATAATTTCTAGAGAAAATAAATTTTAAAAATAAATCTTCTTCAAAATTTGATTTTTCAGAAACTACTCGAATGATTTCGTTAAAATTTTACATTTAGAAATTTACAACTGCATTCTTTAAAATGATCCAAAAACTTATATACCTTACAATTCAATAGTTTTTTTGACTATTACTATTAAATAAAAAAAATTATATATGCATACTAAAGTTATATTATACATTGAATCCTTAAAAAAAATTTTATAATTATAAGCAAAAACTTTTCAATTCGCTTAAAAAGTTCTCAGACTAAAGGTGAAATACATAAAAGGTAAAATTAACATTCAGGGGGGTTAAACTTTGGACGGGTCTCTTGACCAGACTATTGGGACTATATTTTCCAGAATATCGCTAGGTCCTATATTCTAGGAGTCAAATTCAAAACCATCAACAAAAAAAGTATGTTCATACAGAGAAAATACATTTATGTGTGTGACTTAAAACATCCTCTGCACTACTTAATCAGCATATTTGAGGTCACCCTCTTGAACCATTAAGATTGAGTCCTAAGAGGTGAAGATCCGATCATATTAAATCAAAAGCTATTCAGGGTTGTCCTTTTTATTTTGCGCACTATACATAAGGTAATTTAATCAAAATCTTTTATATAAAAATTAACTAAAATGAGTCATAAAATAAGGAACATAAAAAGTTTGCTATGCTACTTCAAAAAGAAAGAGTTTGCTTTTCTTCTCTACAAAAATTAATGATTAATATCTCATAAAATGTATAAATTAATTTAGAGTAAATAATTTAGTTGAATTCTGAATAGATAATTGTTGGCTGACCACCAAAAATTCGAGAAAGTATGTTTAAATTTTAATAAAAAAAAATCCTATGAAAACAATTTTTTTCTAAATTGGAATGAGAAAAAGCTTTTAGAATTTAATTTAAAATAGACAAATACATAACTTACTTCTGACTCAAGAGGAACTGGTAGAAGAAGGAGGGCTGGGATTAAAACGTTGATCCGTCAGAAGAGAATCAGTGTAGCTCACCTGCCGAGAAACAAAATGTTCTCAAGCAATGAATGTCAGATGCATAAAAATACAATTTGAACAAAAATATAACCTTCAGAACAAGAATACTTTGAAATAAAAAGCATTTTTGGAGAATCACACTATCTTATATTCTTTTGGTTTTATTATTAGCCAGTCAAACATTTATAACAGTAACATTTCCTGTATCTTGCAAGACAAATTAATTATGAAATTTGACAGCCTTATATCAGCCACCAAAGCTTCATCTAATGCTCGCCACAGCACATATACTGATAAAGAACTGTTATTCATAGACTTCAGAGATAAAATTTAACATGAAATTAATATTTAAATGCAATATAGTGTTTTTCTTTCCTTAAAAAGAGAATAACTTCATGAAACAAGAAAGAAATTGAAGTAGTTATCACGTTGTAAAATAAATAAAATACTACCATAGCAATTAAAAAATAATTCAATGTATTAGTAGTAAACTCCTTTCTTTCTTTTTTTTTACAAATAGATCTGTAAGCTAACAAATATCACTACTGATGTCATAATGTCATATTAAAAATATTTGAATTGTCAAAATTAAATTCAAAACAATGGGCAATGCTTAACTAGTCAGAAAATTCTATTTTGTTTGCTTATCCCGCTTGAACAGTTCATAATAGAAAGCTATAACACTGACCTTCTTAGTGCTTTAAGTTATAAATATGCCAAATTTCCTAGCTGTTGGTACACAGACTTAGCATGTCTTTTGTTTAACATAGCCTTAGAAAAAGTTATAAGAGATGCTGGCAAAAATACTCTAGGTACTATATTTAATAAATCAGAGCAGATTTTAGCTTACACCGATGATGTAGACATCATCACAAGATCTAGGACTGCACTTATGATAATGTGGAGAAAACAAAATATATGTATTGTGGTATAATGGGAAATACCCATAAATTGTTTGAAATAGATTCTTTTAAATTTGAATCTGTAAAAAATTTTACTTATCTAGGATCAGAAATAAACTATCATAATGACATTAATCCTGAAATCAGAAAAAGAATAATTGCAGTCAATCGCTGCTTCTATGGTTTAATATCATAGTTGAAATCTCACTTAATGAAAAGAAAGACGAAGATTTCACTTTACTTTATTAGGTATTAATCAAGTCAGTTTTGACTTATGATTCAGAGACATGGACTTTAACAAAAAGGGAAGAAAAGTTATTAGCAACCTTCGAAAGAAAGGTCATAGGAACCATCTTTGGCGCTATCCTCAATAACAACAACTGGAGAAAAAGATATAATTTTGAAATATATAAGATCTTTAATAGTGATGATATCATTAAATCTATTAAACTAAGTAGAATGAGATGAGCCAGGCATGTAGTGAGAATGAGCCCAGAATGAACAGCATTAAGAGTCTTTAATGCAACCCCCTCCAATAAAAGGCCAAGAGGAAGGCCCAAAATGAGATGGAAAGACTATGTGGATGAAGATTTTACCATCCGTTAAAGTAAGGAACTGGAAACCAATTGCTGGGAGAAGGGCAGAATGGGAAAAATGAGTATTTACATCATATTTACTCCGTTAATCACAAAGCTAAGGAACTAATAAAACTAGGAGTCTTTATTACTTAGAATTAGAAAAAAGTTTATAGAATCATTCTATCAAAATAAGTGAACATGAAAATATTTAGAGTAAAGCTGTTAATTGTTTCAAAAATTATAGAAAAATGTAGATATTTTAAGTTCAATGTGAGCTTTTGCAGCTATCTTGAATTTACAGAAGAGGTCAGAGTGGTACAAAACTTAAACTATGCTATCTTGACAGGGAGGAGTAGTTTTTGATGAATTTGTTCATGTCAATAGAACCAAAAGTTTAATACTTAATGTGTTAAGCATCTGATGCTGCTGTCTGGGCAAGTGAGGTAATGTTTTGTAAGTTTCCTTTATTCTAAATTGAACACGATCAAAAGAAAATAAATAATTAAAAATTCTGTTTTTAAATCCGAACCAAGTTTTTGGTGCCAGAACAGAATTTGAAGACATTCAAATAGTCAATGATAAAATAATAATTTCTCTCAAAAGACAAGAGCTTTAAGAACCTTATATTTTAATTTGCACTTCTCAATGCATAGCTGTCAAGCGAAGTTATGTATTTTTTCATGTGCTTTTTTTTTTTTAAATAATATCAAAAAAGGCAAGACCCAAAAAGCTAGACTTTAAAATTTAGAAGTAATAAGATAATGATAGAAGAAATAAGTGTGTAAAAAAATACAATTTTACGCATTTGTGTGCTTAAAATTGCTATTAAATAGGTCCTGCATATTGTTTTGTTCTGAATATAATTTTAAAAAAAAGCCAAGAATACAAAACTAAAAGTTTTCATATAAAAACTTTTAAATTACCATTTATTTAAAAAAAATTAATTAATATGCATCAGATATAAAAACAAGTAAAAGTATTGAAGTTTGGAAGTTATAAGGGTTTTTATATGCAAATAGGTTTAACTAAACATATTTACTTTTTATGCACAAGTTTGGATTTAGCAATTTTTACTGTACTATGATCATTTTAAGAACTCAACGAACTTTCCCAGGGTGTGTAGCCAAGCATCTCAAAAATAAGTGAAAAAAGTACTTTTTAAGCACTCAAAAAATATTTTTAAGTCCTACATACATTTACAAAATGTGAAATAATTTTTAAAGACCTTACATGATCCTGATAAAATAACTAGTTTCTAACAAAGAACTCAAAATAATTATCATCATTACTTTTCCTCATATCTCATAAGGATAGAACCCATAGCTTGTCAAGATAGGAACACAAATCCCCAACTTTCTTCCAGTTGGCTTTCTAAGTAATATAAACATGCAGTACCTAGCTATTTTACAATACCTAGACACTTTAATAGATGCAGACATTTTAAAATAGCTGCAACTGTTTGGAAGGTAGATACTTTAACTTTACTGAGCACTATGTATATATACTGTATTAGATTATTTCTTTATATAGAAGCTCCCCTGATTTTGATGTACTTTAATTTAGGACAAAATAAACATATGCCAAACATTTAAATGGTTTAATAATATCTGACTCTTACTAAATAAAATTATCCTTTTAAAATTATACATTTAGTTAGTATTTGAATACGGACTTATAAGTTTAGAAGTCTAACAAAAAGTTTTTATAATGAAAATTTAGGGTCAGTCAGTTTTCAAAAAAACTTTTCTTTTGAAGGTCGATACTTTTTGCAAAACAAGCTTATTTTACTAGTAAAATACATGATTATTATAATTTTATGCTGGAATATTTTCTTAATATTTTATTTAAAATCATATGAACGATTATCTTGACTTGAAAAATAATAGACTGCACTTGAGAAAAAAAACAGAATATGTCATACAATACAGACTTTATAGTAGGCTAAGGAAAAATTAAAGAAAAAATAAGAAATTTTCTTTTGAACAGCAGACATATGCCTAACTACTTTTAAAAAAGACAAAGGGCAAACTAAAAAACATATAATTTGGTCTACTGAAATATATAGAAAAATAATTTATTGATTTGCTGAACAATTAATTTGAATTTCTCTGTTTTATGATTGTTTCGAAATTGAAAGTTTTTCCTGATATTGCAGAATCAATAAAACTCATAGTTAATGACTCATATCAACAGGTAAAATTCAAACATATATAGCTAACAATTCAGATTATTCTCATCAAGAATCATATAAAAGTATCAGTAGAATAAATCGAAATAATCATTTTAATGGTAACCAAAAACAAATTGGAAAAAAAAAACTGATGGGTAAAGTTTAAAAAAAATCAATTCAGCATCTTCAATCTCATGTTTTTCTAAAACAAAACAATTTGAGACTATAAAACAAAAGCTTACTAGAAAGTGATGATGCAAATCAAGTTTATTATGGGGATTGATGGACTGAAAGAAAATATTAGTGAAGAAACTATGTTTTGTGCCTCTTACAGAAATCAAGGCATTTGAGTTTGGATAAGCAATTATACAACAGTATCGGAAAAAGTCCATGAAGCTAATGTGATCGTATGGAATTGCATGAGAACAAATGAAGATGATTTCATTTTCCAACTAGCCCCACATCATACATTAAAATATTTTAAGATCTCGCTTAACACAAAATTACAATGCCACAGTAGCAAGTTATTACCAATTTCCCAGATCTTACCCAAATTTTTGGATATTAAAGAAAAAACTATAAGAAGTTGCTCTAATAAAAAAAGTTGAGCTAATGAAAAGCAATAGGACTACTATGACTTGCCAAACACTTGTTTATTCCATGCAACATTGTTTATATGCAGTGATCAAAGTTAAAGGTGATGGTAAAAAATAAGACACTTTTTTTCCACCTTTTATAAATGAATTGTAGTGTTTTTAATGAAATATTTTGGATCACATACAATTTCATTCTTATGTTTTAGTTCTTTTAAAAATAACATTATATATATATATATATATATATATATATATATATATATATATATATATATATATATATATATATATATATATATATAAATATATATATATATATATATATATATATAAATATATATATATATATATATATATATATATATATATATATATATATATATATATATGATTCATGCATTATTGGAATTAATTAAGATCAAGTACTTGTATAAATACAACAAAAAATTTGCTCCCAGGGGTATAATTATTTTATTATGAGGTATTTAACAAAAGGAACAATCAACATATCACAATTTTGACCATAATAAGTAATTAAAGTTAGTAGTGCAAATGAAGAAGCCATTTTTTAACTAAAACTTTTCTTCAAAAGCAAATTTTGTGATTTTAACTACAGTGAAACCTCCTGTTATGGACACTCCTGCAAAACGGACGCCTCTCAATACGGACATATTTTTAATTCCCCGGGAATCTTCTATGAATAAACCATTACGTACATTCTCCGCAAAGCGGACACTCCCGTAACCGGACGCGGACAGTCATTTTGGTCCTGAAACGTTGTTTTTTATCTCTACAAACCGGACACTACTTTTTCTAAATAAATTGCAAGCTAAGAAAATTCAACTTTTCACCATTTTTAAAGCATGTAAATAAAACTTTTTGCCTTATCCATAACTAAAAATATTGTTAAGCTATTTCACCAGCGAAAAATCAATCTTTCTCCTGTCACCTTGCCTTATCTTTGTAAAGAAAGGAGAGAAAATGGTACTGCACTCCTGAAATAATTCTGACATCGGCATCTTTTGATCTTTTCATCTGGACCACACAGGTTATGAGACCCCTCAAGTTGAAATTGCTTTTCTCAATGCTTCTTCCCCATTGAAAATTTCTTTAATTTTCTTATCAATTTGAAGACTGTATTTAACACAACTGGGGTAAAAAAAAAGAAAACAGAAGTATAATCTTTGAGATGTTTATATAAATGAAACATTTATTCAGACACTTGATAGCTGATCAATTGTGAATAATCATCTCCATAAGTACTCATGACTTACAGGTATGCATTACTTTTTTTTCTGTGAATCATAGGAGGTTTATTTTCCAAGAAGGTATTATCCATGTTCCCTATCAAATGATAAGTAGGTGTAAGGGGATGTGAACCTAATTATTGAAACGGACTGAGGACAGTACGCTCCTATTTGGTATCATATGTCTAACTTGAGTATCTATGCTAATAGGAAAATTATATTTATTTATCTGTAGCTACATCCAGAATTATGTATTTATATATAACTTCTTTATATATTCTTTTTTATCTTTCTTATTGTTTAAATAAATATTCTTGTAGATATTTACAGTATCCTTGTAGATATTATTTAATAATTTCTACATCTTTGAGAATATTCAAAAAACAATTTACGGTGTTAAATTTCGTTATTAGGGTACCCTTCCCGTAAACGGACAACTCTCATAAACAGACAAATTTTTTGGTCCCATGAATGTCCGCTTAACGGAGGTTTCACTGTACTTGGTTTATGTTAATGTTAAACTAAATACTTTTTCGGTAGAGAAAAACCTATTACTTTTGCTCAAGAGTACGTAGAAAATCTGCTACAAAAATAATTTTATTTAAAAGCAGACAATATAAGTTAGTGATATAGAACAAGTAATTAAAGATCTAAAACATATTTACAAATAAATCCGTTTTCTGAGTAATTACTTAATTAACAGAAAAATTATTAAATTTCGCATAAGAATTTTGAAAAACTCAATAAATGCTTTTATGAAAAAATTTATACTAAAAATAAACAATATTAAACAACGAGAAATAAGTTTTATTTCTTTGAGAATTCATAATTTATCTAATTAAAACTAAAGTATTTTATTTATGTAAATGTTAATACAGTAGAGAACCATTTATCCGGTATCCAGATAACCGGGAAAAATTTGATTGGTTTTCCCGCCATTTTAAACTAGAGCGATTATGAAAAAAAGCAGAAATTGAACTCATCCTTGAAGTTGAGTAGAGGAAAATGTAAGGAAGGGGAGAATTTTTTCCCCGTTTACCCAGAGAAACTTCATTTCCTCCGTGACCTTGAAGGCAGGGAAGGGAGGAATGTTTTATTTTCTTCTTTAGGCCGTCAATCAAGCTCAAGGGTGTGGCACGCTGATTTCGTTTTCTGTTTGATTTACGAGGGGGGTGGGGAAAATGCATTGCATGCATATCAGTGAACAGAAGATGAAAGAGAAAAATATATTTATCTATTTGACATCGATTAATAAAAATAAAATCTTTTTGTTCTGAATAAATTCTCATTCTTTGGAAGTGTGGTATCATTTGCAAGTTTTTATTGATGTGGAATCACATCTGCTATAATTAAATATTGTGTTTTTATCAACAAAAAAAAAATAAAAGAATTGTTTATTAATTTAAACATAGGATTATTTTATGAAGCAGATTACAGCTTTGTTTTTCTGATTCCACTATGTTTGATTTTTTTTCTTTTCACGATAAATTTCGCACTCAATAAATTACTTCTTTTTATACATAAATTTTATCCTTAGGTTTTTTTTTTAAAATTCTGTTGATCTTGCCTTGTTCCGGGTTTTAATATTTATGCTAGTGCCTTTTTTAACTATCGGTTCGATAATTTTCAAGTGTTTTTATTTAGATTAATGTTTTCCTTTTATTTTATTGTTTCCCCTGTATAATTAGGTTTGAAATATATTGCGTTATTTAACCATTGGTTTTGTTTATATTAGTTAATTTAGGAATTGTTATGATTTAAAAAAAATAAATACGAGAATTTTGTATTTTTTAAACTTGTTTTTCTTGTCTAAACTTGCAATTTTTTTTATTCTTTTAAATGTTATTTTCCTACCATTTTTTTTCTTTTTAAAGTTAGGAGTGCCTTTCTTTTTTCTCTTACTTTATGCATTACACTTTTTCCTTGTAATTCGGGTTCGATAAAACATTGATTAACGACACTTTTTGGTCGATCCAGAAAACCGGGAAATTCAGACATCCGGGATGCGATATTCCACTATGACTAACTCTGGGGCACTTCTTCGCCAAACTGCGCGATAACTGCTTAATTGTTATGCGCGCATATCTACGAAAGAGTCTGTGGCAACCCTTCACTGTAAACAAGGAGCATCGTCTTTTTAAACTTGATTATCGTTTTTATTTTTACTATCGTATTTATTTTTATTTAATTTTTCCCTTCTATTTGAGCTTAGTGTTGATAAAAGATGCAAAGAATAATTGTTTGGTTGAATACCTGATACATGCAGAAAAGATGCAGGCAAATATTTGGTAACCAATTGCGACTCGTAAATTCTATTTCGGCCAAAATACTATACATTGATTATAGTTTAAACAGCTTTTTAAATTAAAGCATTCTATTTGCAAGTTTTCCAAAAGATATTAAGTATAATTACCACTTTATTATAAATGTTAAATTTTAATAACGTAAGAGAATATACATCTTAGAAACAACTTTTTACCATGCTATTTCTTTTTCCATTTTTGCACATTTTTTCCCACAATATGTAAATATTTATTATAACATTGGGTAAAGGAAATCAGATGGTTATCAAATTTATAACTATATTTAAAATTTAATTAATTTAATATGCTTTTGTATTTAAAAATTAATAAACACTAAAAATTTATTATGCATAAATACAACTGTAAGATTACCCACCACTAGATGGCGCTACAAGATATGAACAAAACTTAAGAATTAATTAAAAAAGAATCTCTCTCGTTTTAGCGTGGTGTAGAAAGGATTAGAATGTTTTGGGAAGGAGAGAAGCGTTTTTGACGATGTCATTTACAATTATTGTTATATACTTAATTTTATGTTTGTGATGTAGCATAATTAGGTGTTTAAATAAATTTGTTTTATGCCAAGAAAGGTTTAGCGTGAAAATTATTTCACACTATGAAAATTGGAAAAGAATCTGCAAGTTTTACTACAACCCATGGATTTTGTTGCTCAAAATACATCAATTGATATCGAAATGTATTTATGTTTGACCAAATCGAATATATTTGGTTTTTGAGGCAAATAAGCAAAATAATTTTTGCATTATTACTATTAATTCTAATTTACCATATCTTTTTCACTTCATAAATTCTAAAAAAAATGTAGTTTCTCAGAACATAATCAAAGCCAAATGATTTCAAATGTGTTTTATAATTAAAAATTCAAGATAATCTAAATAAATGAAAAAAATTAAAAAAGCACTTTTAAAAATGCATGTGCATGAGAGAAAAGAATTCTCATTTCATTTAAATTTTAGTACATAATCATTAAAATAAAATGTACTCATTGAATTGCAGCATATTTAGTATTTCTCTCAACATTTTGTGGTTGTCTAAATGCTACACCATATAATTAAGCAATATATTTTATTTGTGAATCAAGTTCTGTTTAAAAATTTTTACTCTTTAAACAAAATTAAACGTGATCGCACCCTAATTAGTGTATAATTACAATATTTTATGTTTCACCTAAAGATTTAAAAAATGTGACTGACCCAGTTTGAACATTGTAGGTTAATACAGTGGAACCCGCTTAAAAAGTTCCCTTTTAAGAAGTTATTTTTTAAAAAAACCAATTACCATAATGTTAAATTTACTTTTATAAGAAGTTTTTTTCCCGTTTAAGAAGTTTCCACTCCTAATTTCAATTTTTTAAAATTTTATTTAAAATGTCTTATTTAGTTTTAACTTGCCCTTACAAACACATGTATGGGTACTGACCACTGACCTTCATCACTCCTTTGTTACAAAGAAAGGTGACTTATCAGGAACAGGTGTGAGCAAAGGAATGTGAACCTTTAGATGAACTATGAAACTGATAAGAATGTAGGGAATAGCTTTGTCATTGTGTCCACCTTAAATGAATAGCCTGGTGACTCACGAACTTCACTGCTGTCCACACCCATTCAATAACTGAAGAGAAAGATACATCTAAACATTTAGCAGCATTTCGTTGAAAATTTTCTTAGTGTAGGCGCTTATTGTTATCTTAAAAATCATCATAAAAAGTTTGATTTTTGTGGAAAATGTCCTGTAAAGGCATTAAGCGTAAAGCTCTATCTATTGATGACAAAGTAAAAATTTTAAAAGCTGTTGACAGCTATCCTCAATTAACACGAGTTCAAATAGCAAAAAATTTAGATCTTCCTGTTACTACGTTAAATGGCATTATTGCTAAGAAAGACATCATCTTAAACTCTTCTTGTTCCGGTGCATCCCAGAAAGTAAAAAAGTGAAGAAAGGAAAATACGAAAATATTGAAGAGAAACTGATGATATGGTTTAAACAAGCAAGATCCGCCAACATACCTGTCAACGGAACTCTTCTTAAAGGAAAAGCATTAGAGATTGCGGAGAAATTGAATGTTGATTTTACGCCTTCCAATGGATGGATTGATCGGATGAAAAAAAGAGCTGGTCTAGTTTATAAAACAATTAAAGGAGATTGTAACAGCGTTGATTTACAAGAAGCTGAAGAATGGAAAGCTAAATTACCTGAAATTATTTCAGGGTATCAACCAAAGAACATTTTTAACATGGATGAATGTGGACTGTTTTTCAATCTTTTACCAGATAAAACTTTTGCCTTTAAAGGTGAACCCTGACATGGCGGAAAAAACAGTAAAGAACGTTTGACAATTTTAGTTGGGGCCAGTATGAATGGTATAGAAAAATTACCGATTTTAGTTATCGGTAAATCGAAAAAACCAAGATGCTTTCGAAATGTTAAGTCACTGCCTTGTGATTATGACAGTAATCAAAAATCCTGGATGACAATTAAAATTTTTGAAACGTATTTGAAAAAATTAGACAGTAAGATGCGAAAAGAAAAACGAAACATCATAATCTTCGTAGACAACTGCGCTGCTCATTCCAAGGAGAATAAGTACACTAACATCAAGTTGCAGTTCTTACCACCAAATTCTACTTCTGTTCTACAACCAATGGATCAGGGAGTTATTAAGGTATTTAAGCAGCATTATAAAATGCGACTTGTGAAACGGATGCTGGAAGGACTTGAAAATACTGGAGAGCTAAAAAAAGTCAATATGTTAGAAGCGATTGAGTTAATTGTATCAGCATGGGAATTAATAACACCATCTGCCATTGCTAACTGTTTTCGGAAAGCTGGATTCTCTGACGGAGATACAACTGAAGAATATCTCTTAGAAGCTGAATATGAAATATCAGATGAAGACGAAGAAACAAACGTAAATTTTGTTAATGATTGGAAGTCATTCAAAAATAAACTTAATTTCACAGCATCGTTTGAAGAATATGTATCCGTTGACGACGAAATTTTACCTTGTGATATGCTGACATTAGAGGATATTTGTGATGTTACAAATGATACAGAAGAATTCAGTGAAACTGAAGAAGATATTGCTAAACCACCTAGCTTTTCTGATGCCAGGAAAGGGCTGGATACTTTTAGGAAATTTATTTACACTGTTGAAAATGTACCCCCGGAAATGTTTAAATTTTTACAGCAGTTGGACAATTTTCACTTAAAGGTAGGTGAGAAAAGACTAAAACAAACCACTTTACACGATTTTTTCTCACAGAAATCTAGTCAATTATTGTAACAACGTATATTACATTGTATGAAACAAAAAATAAAGTAGGTTACTTTGTTTTTATTTATTAGCAATTTTTTTTCTAAATGAATATTAAAATTCAATATTTATTTCATTAGGCTGAGAATTTAATATAAGTTACACAATTTCAAATTTTTTAGTTTTTTATTAATGTGTTTTTAAGTTTCACCGTTTAATAAGTCGTTTCTTTCCACTCCCTTGAAAAACTTCTTAAACGGGTTCTACTGTATATGGGAACCATACTGCCCAAAACAGAAAATATTAGTTATTAAGCAAATTCACTTAGGAAAAAATGCTTAGTGACTGTTCACAGGATATTAACTTTCTACTGGAATGAAATGTTGATAATTTCATATTAAAACGGTGAGACTATACTAAGAATCGTTGGGTTTTCTTTTCGAGGAAACCCATTGTTTCTTGCTGGTAAAAAAAGTTGGTCGAAATTAAAATAAAAACTAGGCAAAATTTAAGACACTGAAAGCAACCATAGCGAAATAATTCGTTATTTTTCTGCATTGAGTTTTAAATTAAAGTAAAATAAAAATTATTACTAAATGTATTAGTTTATCCTTATTCACCATTACAGTAATTTGGATTGCATTTAACTCATTTTGAAGACATTTTTTATTCAGATTTTAATTACTTTTTATTATTAATATGACTAGTAACTAATAAGTAAATATTTAAATAATTGGCATAGATAAAATTGTTCGTATTAATTCAGGTCTTATTTTTGATATTGATGAGTTATTTTTTAAATTGCAAAGAAGAAATCAAGAATAATTTTCAACAACTGATTGAAATATGGATATATTAGCCGTAATTTTTTATAAAAGGTATGGTAATTGTTGTTTAGGTTTAGTGCTAAACTTCTTGATATTAATTATTTTTGTAGCAAATTTATAATAAAAAAATTCAGCATTTAGTTCTAAGCGGAAATATGATTCTATAGATGAAATCATAAATGGTAGAAATGTTTATTTATAAATATAATGAAATTGCATTGCGCCACGTAAATACAAACATATAGTTGTATAATTAATTACTGCTCCATTTTTACGTTACTTGAATTAAAAAAGAAGTTGCGTTATATGAAACAATTAACGTGAAACTAAAACATACGAAAAATAAAATTTATATATCTTAAGTAATTTTATTGCTCATTTAAATTAACAAATTTTTGTACAAACGAGTTCCACCGATCATTCCATAAACAAACACTACTTGCACTCGTATAAAAAAAAAATAATAGCGGTTGAAGTTTGATCTCCTACGATTCGAGAAAGCGTGAGATTCATTGATTTGGCGGGTTAAGAATTCGCACGCCAAACAGTGCCCCAGAGTTAGTCAAAGTGGAATATCGCATCCGGGATAGCGATGGTCCCGAGCATCCCGGATAATTGGTTCTCTACTGTATAACTGAAAAAGTGCTTTTTATGAATTAATTTTTTTTTTAAATGTGTGATATACATTTTGTAAGTTGCATCATAAGAAAAGAAAGTTATTTTGATATTAGTAACTATATTAAATTTAACTAAATTTATTTGTAAATAGGATAACATATTAAAATTTCTTTTCTTGCCAGAAGAGATTCAGAATATCAAAATTGTACAATGTTAAGAGAAATTTAGCAGAGTTTAAAATGAAGATCTTATTTTGCTTATTTTTTAGGTACTGACAGAAAAAAAAAACTAATTAGTTTAAAAAAACTATATTTTCTCAAAGTGTAAGTGTATTTTTGTTTTCATAATTTTCATTCGATGTTCGATCAATATATTTTGCTTTCCTTTTTTAAATCAAATGAATTTAGAATATTTGCATAAATGTTTAAGTTGTAATTTTAACTACTTTAAGATCTAAATGTTGTAATTTCAATTAGGATCTTTTACTTAGTCTTATTTAAAAAAACTGTAATATTATATATTTTAATATATAATAAAAGGATATTTGGTTCTTTAAAAAAAGAAAAAAAGTCTTACATAATACAAAAGTTAGTGATTTCAGATTAAGTTATTTGTCAATATTTTTTAACTACATAGTAAACTCCCGATTATTCTGGGAGTAGAATGGGCCACAAAGTGCGAATTAGCAAATTCATGCATAATCCACAAAGAAATTAAAAATGACACACATCATCAATTTTTTTAAAACATAAATGATCCATTTTTAAAGGTTCACTGGTTGTAGGCACAAAATATACGAAAATTTTCAGAAAATGCATATTTTCTATGCGATGTTATCTATTTTCTTTAAAACAGTAAATAACTTTTCAATAAAATATCATTTAAAATATTTTCTATGTTATTTTAATTATTTATTTATTAGAAAAAATTTATGATTTTTGTGTGTTTTTAAAGCATTTAAGTGAGGAAACAGTAATTACATTTTCTTATGCAAAGGCAATTCAAAACTGTAACTAAATTTTTGTTTAAAAAGTTTCTTCATTGCTAGTCATTGATTTGTAAACTTCAAACTATTATCAACATTAAGTTCATTATGAGATGAATTCCTAATTGACTATTGACTTAATTTAAACATTAATAGAAATTATGCCATTGAGTAAAACCTTTTTTTAGTTGCTTGTTCATAGTCATGAAAAGTATTTTACTCCATCTTGGCAAATAATAGATACATAATAACATAGTTTATTTTTTAAAATAATAGTACTTAAATTAAAAATTATTTAAGACTGAGAAAGACTGTTTTAAAATATAATTTTGCTATTCTTTTTTTAAAAAATCCTGCTATTATATCTTTATTAAATTTCCCTTCCTTAGAGTTATTAATTTTTAGATATGCAGAATTCTGAAAATGGCACAAAAATTAAAGAATTTCTAAAAAAATAAGAAGAAATAGTAGACATCGAGAACATTTCAAACAATATTTTTCAAATGGTATCTAAAGTAAAAAAAAAAAATTTAAAAAATGAGTCATTTATTTAAAAATAAAGAAAAAAAATATGTTTCAGAATAAAGGAAAAAAAACAAGACATATTTAAGTAATTAAAAAAAAAAAAGCATTTACTATCTCTTAGCTCTGTAGCTAAAATATGACGGGCTGCTACAAGCAATTCTTTGCGCAAGTGAGTCACTTCTTGAGGACATAGATACAACAATCCTATAATTCCTTTAGAAAACTGAGAGGAATGTTCACTCACAAAACAGAGGAATGTTCACAACATTTTACAAAAAAAAAAAAAATCACAGTTGGGTTAAATTATTATTTTAATTTAAATTTAAATTAAATTTGCAATTAATTTAAGATGATATTACTCAAATAAACATAAATACAGTGCATGCTGCCTATTAAAATCACATTCGTTTTGAGAACACTTGATTTTAAAAAGCAACAAATTTTAAAAACCAAAATGTAGGAAAAAGTTAAACTAAATTAAATTGATTAAAAACTAAATTGATTACTACATTTATGTTTTATTTTTACAAAACCTACATTTGACACTAACATGAGCTACATTTTTTAACTTATAGGAGGGTTTCAAAATATTATATTTGATAAGCAAAATTTCAAATTAAAGATTCACCATAGTTTGAAAGCATATAAGAGTTTCTAAAACATTAAATATCCTTTTCTTTTCTGTAAATAAAATTTTAAGAAATCAAGAGTTCTTCTGAAATTCATTCTGAAATTCATTAAAGTTAGATTCACCTTATTGTATGATTCAGGATCCATGACATTGAATGATAGGCATTTTACAATTTTTCTTAGCACATAAACAGTTTTCTTTTGGATTCCTTTAGACTCCCTTTTTCTTAATTTTTTGCAACTTTTGCCACTCAATTTCAACACAAAATACAATTAATACCAGTAACTTTGTTCATAGAGAACAGACAAAAATTTATTCTTCATACATATTCAAAACTTGAGAAAATAGATAATTCTAATCATTCAAACAAAATAAAGCAAAGTTTTTCATTGTTTTAAACAAAAGCCTTACAAAATTTTGTCTTTACATAACAGTAATAATTTTATTAGAAGATGGTTTTTACATAGTTTGATATTAAAATGATTCCGTTCTTGCAGAATTAATAGCAAAAAGCAGCTAATTTTACAATTCAATGATTTTATAATTGGAGGTTCCTGTATTAATGATACAGTTAAATCACAGTAGTAAAAAATAAAATAAAATGCTCAGAAATTTTTTTTATATTCACAACATAATAAAATTAATTTAATAATCAGAAAAATCCCGCTAGTCAAAATAGTTCTAATAAACAAGTAACTAATAAACAAGTAAGCAAGGAAATACCGGTGGAGGGATTAACCAAATATATCATCATATCAAGCCTTTCCTTTACCTAGCTCTAAATATGAACATACTCCATTTTTATTTTCATTAGCTTGACTTTTAAATTTATTTTCTTTTTTAATGAATTCTAGATAATATATTTTGCAATATACTTTGCACATTATCTCTGTTTAATGTCTAAAGAGCAAATAGTTCAGCATCGGAGCTATTTATTTTGTTAGCTAAAAATCTGATTCCTAATCAATTGTGCAGAATTTTTTTATCATATTCTATGTCTTATTATATAATATAATTACTAAAAAAAATTCTAACAGGCAATTGATATGTTAAATGCAAAATTTATTGAAAAATTGACCAGGAAAATTAATTTTTCAACTAACATTATTAAGTACTCAATGTAAAGACAGTTCCTAAATTTGCTTGAAAGTAATCCCCCAGTTAACAACAAATCATACATTCTTAAATCCTTAACATGTAGTAAAGCATTCTCACAACAGCCTGTTGTAGGTCAGGAGGGTCATACAAGTTAAAACTCTACAATTCCTAACCAATGGCATGATTTTGTCAATGTTAAGTACAAGTTGCTTTTACTTCTTGAATCTATTCCCACCCTAGCACATTGATAGCTTGGCACATTTAACCTCTGAGTCGATTCTCAAATAATTTCTGTGAGTATTAAATTGTCTTTTAACATGTTCAGGTTCACATCAGCCATCAGTGACCGACACTGAACCTTTTGTCAGTGACCGGTGAGGGACAATGTTAAATATGATATAAAACAAAACAAAAATTAACATTGTTTTAAGCAATTACAGAGAACTTATTCAAAATTTGCTTAAATTTTCTTTATTTAAAATTTGTTAATAGTAGTGTGCTCAACATTGTTATACCACATTAGAGTACTTCTGAGCAGCAAAGGGATTTCCTTAAAAATACAAGATAAAAAAATTTTTATTAAAAAAAATAAAGAATGATTCTTAATATATTAGTCATTAACATACTCACTTGATATATTCTAACAAAGTAAGCCAGAAAAGATAATGTTTTTATCTGTGCAGGCATAAGGTCAACATAAACTTCTCTGTTGAAAGATGGATTGCTCCTAAAATAAAACCAAACAAAACAAAAAATAAAATTTCTACAAACATTCTGCATTTTGTCTGCTTTTTTCCCAAAGAACAAATTAAATGTATAAAATTTAATGTTTAACTTTGTCCCACAGAGAACATAAAATTCCTTCACAGAAAACAATTGAATAAGTAAAAAACAATACTGAAGAATTTTATTGTATAAAACCACTCTGACTTGATCATTTGGTATAAAATAAGTAAAAAAGAAAGACATTAAGGTACATCCTGCATGCAAGTAGTTAATTTAAAAAGTTTCTCTCTATATTTTCTGCAATATTTTGACTGTAAACATCATAAAAATAAAATGACAAGCGAGTCAAGGATAAAACGTTCCTTGAAGCTTTAGACACTATGTTCAGGGCCATGTGGCAGAATTTTTTCTGACTTTCTGCGACAAACCTAATTAGAACCAATATCTTTCTGCAAGACATTTTTATCGTTATAAATGTATGTGTAATGAATTTATAATAATAGATGAAATTCGTGTTTATAAAATAAGTCTACATGCATAGAATAAAACTGTGTAGATTTTTTTTTTAATTTCATAATATAAGTTTACATTTCTTAATAAGTTTAAATTGTTTAAGTATAAATTTGCATAATCTTCGATAATAACGAAAAGTTATAAATGTATAGATCTGCAGACAAAAATGCTTACTAGAGCATAAATAAAGATTAACCAGAACCTGTAATAAGATAGAACTTATAGAAATAGCTAAGAATGGACAAAAAGATTAAATTTATCAAACAAGGTAACTGAATTTGAAGTATCAGTTTAAAACGGTATGATGTAATGTTTCATTATAGTAGTTATATCAGGTACAGAAACAAATCAGGTGAAAAAATTAATATTGAAGTTGAGTAATCAAAATAATAAAATAGTATTGACTATAACCGAATTCTAAAAGCAAAAAAATTAAAGCAATGTTTGTTTCAATTTTTTCGACATCTAATTAATTAGATTAATATTGTACTTACTTATTGAAAGATTTATTTCTTAAAAAAAGGAGGTAAATAAAACTTTTTTCGTGATCAGATTAAGTTTAGAACGAAAAAAATACACAGCGCTTGTGATTTTGCACTGTATTGTGTAAATATATAGCACTGATTCCACACGAAGTATGCGGAAGCAGTTTCCGACTCAATATGCTCAAGTCTATTCAACATCTCGAAACAAAATAGTCTTTATCAGTACTGAAACATCGGTACTAGAGCCATACTCATTGGATGCGATTTTTTTCGCATGTGTATGGAAACCTGTTTGAAAGTGACCAGTACATATTTTTCACCAATCTGGTTTTCATTCGCATGCTAAAAAATCGTAGATAGTGAGATATCTTTCAGGCTTTATTTCATTTATCGTTAGATTGCATTTTTTTGCCGACGATTTAATTCAAAGGATATAGGCATTTTATCTTTAAAGTATATATATGTATAGTTATTTTTCACTTTTTACCTTTGACTGCTTCTAAAATTTCTTGATTTATTGGAAATGCTGTCTCATCCTTACTATCGATATCACTACTAGTAAGAATATTTTATTCGAATCTAGAACGTTTTATTTTTCAATATTAGTAGCGTGGGAAGCTTCTTTTCTGTAGCTTTCCAGAAAAAAAATCTCTGACATCGCTAGATGTTGTCGACTTCCATCTTATTTCTTTTTCGGAATGCCGCCTTGAAAAATCAGTTTTCAAATTTGTTTTAACTATTGTGGCTTCACAATTGCAACAAATAACCTTTTTGCTAGACATGATTTTTTTTAAAAAAAAAAGAATCTTTTTACGCATGAAAATTTCCACATAAGTGTAAAAAATATAAAATGCTCTGTTTTCTTAAAAAAACACAAAGCAAATTACTGCGCCAGCGATAGAGGCCGAAGTTGGCAAATTTCCAAAAATAGCTTAATAAAGGGGGAAAAAATTCTCCCCTTTTTATCCAGTAACTGTTTGTGTTGGAGATTAAGGGAGAATTACGAGCGCTTTCTCCTTCCGCGGTACGCTAGAAAAAAAAATATTTAAAACAATTCTGTAAGAAACAATTTTGCAGAACCATTATTGCTTCTGCAGAAATTTTTTCTTTCTGAAGAAAATGTTTTTTTTTTTTATTGGTAAAACAGCTTCTGTTTCTGTAGAATTTTTTTTGAGAACTTTTGTTTGTCAAACCAAAAAATTTTTATTTCCCAAATAAAAAAAATCTTTCTGCAAGAACTCAGTTGCTTTCTGCGGCAATGTAGCTGTGTTTCTGCCACGGGGGTTCAGGGACAGGGAGCTTTTGGAGCTTGCTCCAAGTCCCTTCAACCGAAGGGACTGAGTAAGTAAACAATCTGAAAAGTAAACAATCATTTGACAGTTGACTTTTTGAGTGATCCAGTTCATATTTTTCACGTGACATCATTATTGTACATTTAATAATTCTTTCAACAATATTTTAAATAATTCTATCAGAAAAAACAAACAACAAGAAAAAAAGTTAAAATTTAAAAAAATAATAAAATACAATTTACGATTTTTGGAAATCTAAGGAGCGTACATACTGATTCTGGCTTGATCCTTCTGTTTAAAATGCATCAATCAAATTTTCATTTTCTAAGTTTCAAATGAATTTTTATTTTTCTGAAAAGGATAAAATAAAAATAAAAAACTGTCTGAGTATCGTTGAAAATACTTGCATAAAAAATTAAAGTTTATTTTCAAAATATTTTAATTCAATACAAAATTATTTGTTAATAAAAAAAATTTAATAACTCTAATTTTTAGCTCAAGATTAAAACAATAAAAAAATTCTGTTTGTGAATTGTATTGCTAGAATACCTAAGAGCAAGTTCCAAAATCTCCAAGGCAGAAAACTAACCCAAAGTAAAAGGACACAGGTAATGCTGTAAGTTAAATGTCTTTTCAATGACTTGGGTAACAAGGTTGTTTTTCAATTTTTGTAAATTATTCAAATTGAACATAATAAAAACTAAGTTTGAAAAGTAAATTTCCAAATTTAACTTCTTTTTTTTATAGCTTGAATATGCAATTAAAGATAGTTAAGTCAGCTGCATGTTTTTAAAAAAAATTATAAAACATTGTAAATGTAAAAAAAAAAAAAGTTTTATACAATCTGTAATCAAAGGAAATTGTATGTAAATCTTTAATATTTATTTAATTTAATATTTATACTGTAGAAGATTAACAATGCTTGACTTTCTAAACAATATTTTACTTTTCATAAAAATATACCTTAAGATTGATTTAGAAAAAGTTCACTCTTAAAAACTTTGCATTAAAAATGCAACAAAAAAGCTAAACAAATAGAGGTAATTCAAAACTGTGGGATAAGACATAGAACAAAGGATTAAAACTCTCAAATAAAAACTCTAATTTCTTTTCCAATTATTCTAAAATAGTACAGTTACAAGTCAAAATCATAGGTAGCTCCATAAGCTCTTGTAATTAAGTTGTTAAATCCATAAATTAAATTGATACAATTTAATCATAATTGAAAAGTACATTCTTAAAATCAAAATTAATATTTTCTTTTCACTTCCAGCCCCTGCTCTTATAATTTACTTATAATTACTGTTTTAAAGTTAGAATATATTCCCAACTAAATGTTGAATCTTATTCTGTACTGAAAGGGTTCTGTTTTAATTTAAATCATTTTTAACTCTACAAACTTTCTATAAACAAAAGAATTCAACTTGCATTTATTTCATTAACTAGAATATTTATTTATTTTTTTAATTAAATTCTAATTAATATTTTCTATTCAAAATTAATATTTTCTTTTCACTTCCAGCCCCTGCTCTTATAATTTACTTATAATTACTGTTTTAAAGTTAGAATATATTCCCAACTAAATGTTGAATCTTATTCTGTACTGAAAGGGTTCTGCTTTAATTTAAATCATTTTTAACTCTACAAACTTTCTATAAACAAAAGAATTCAACTTGCATTTATTTCATTAACTAGAATATTTATTTATTTTTTTAATTAAATTTTACGAACGTTAAAAATTTTTGATGTTAAAATGGACTTTTGCCTTATGTAATATAATAAAAAAAACAACATGGATTTTCCTATTTTTTTTTTATTTATTTCCATTTATGTTTTTTTTTTTAATAAATTAATTCTGATTCTGTTCTTTTCCTGGGTAATTAGTTTTTAATTTTAAACAATTAAGAGTATTCAATTTTATTCAAATATATTAGTATAAGGTTAACTTATAAAAAGAATTTAGTGCCTAGAACAATGATGTTTTTATAACAATTACTACCTATAATTGTTGCCAACATGTCTGTCTAAATTATTGGTCACAGATTGAAGGACTAATTCAATACATAGAAGAGCAATATGATGTGGCACTTTGCAATATGTTTTTATAACAATTACTACCTATAATTGCTGTCATTATGTCTGTCTAAATTCTTGGTCACAGATTGAAGGACTAATTCAATACATAGAAGAGCAATATGATGTGACACTTCCCCGCGTATCTTAAACTTTTAACACACCTACAATGTACTATTTAAAATATAAATGATAATATTTACACTATTTATACCTTATTAGCAAGAACGGCTTTATAAATGGTTAAAACAGTCAAAAACTGACGCATATCAAAACCTTGACAACCATAGAAAGAACTGATTTTACTTTTTTCTACATATGAGAGCAGTCAAATAGTAAGATCTCAAACAACTAATGACAGCTATACCTAACACTTTATTGTTGTGGGGGGCGGAGTTATCGACCAAGCCAACCGTCATCTATCAAAAGGTACCTCGTGATAGAATCAAGTTAGCATGCTTTATATACTAGTGAATGATGTTAAACTTTTGTAGTGGTAGTTACGCCACAGTACTCCCCCACCAGAATTTAATCAGGGATATAATTCGATGAACAGATCTCACTAGTTGATGTACTTGTGAAAGACCGGGAGAGAGTCACCGGACTTTTTGAGTGCTGAATGTGAGAGGTGTATTAACATCACAGTCGAAGTCGCAGCTCCTGTGTTGCCATTAGCAGTCGAGAGTATGCAGGCGTTGAGAGTGTAGACGTTGTGTGAATGTTCGAGACGAGACTGAGAAGCAACAGCGCAGGAGGTGAATGATGCATTCACAAATAGCAAGTCAACCGTTCAATGTGGACTGTCCATCGAAGTAGGCGTTACCGTTAAGAGATTGCGAAGTGGGTGTTACTTGCGTGAGCAAATCACGTCCGAAGGTCACCAATGTGGGGGGCGGAGTTATCGATCATGCCAACCTTCATTTATCAAAAGGTACCTCGTGATAGAATCAAGTTAGCATGCTTTATATACTAGTGAATGATGTTAAACTTTTGTAGTGGTAGTTACGCCACAGAACTGATTTTACTTTTTTCTACATATGAGAGCAGTCAAATAGTAAGATCTCAAACAACTAATGACAGCTATACCTAACACTTTATTGTAAAGGAAATTTGTACACGAAATACCTTAGAACGTCCGAATTTTTTGTATACGAAATACCTTAAATTTATTTAATCAGATGATAATAAAGAAGAATCTAAAGTAGGTTCACGAAGAGCTCGAAGGAAGGGAAAATAATTACTTAAGTGGTATCATTATTAATAATCTTTAAAAAGATAGTTTAACATTTCACGCCAATATATCCTATTACAACAACAAAAGCTTTAAAAAATTCTAAGATAATAAAAGGTATTAAAAGAGGGGCAATTAATTAAATAATATGACGACAACCTGTAATGTTTCTGGAAATTCGCTAGAGGATATAGTAGACCATTAAAACTGTAATGTTTTGCTTATTTCTACCCATTTTATGAATGAGTTAAATTTTAATTAATGTCGAAATCACGTGAGTTAGATTAAAGCGAATATTGTCTTCTACTACCATTTTCAATTGAACAACTTGGTTTTTGGGGGAGGGTCTTTAGTTTCAAAATATTGGTACTATACAATAAAAAGTTCCCTGTTGGATTCCGTGGTAGCATGTTGTATTTGAAGAAGAGCCTCAGAGCTCAAATAAATCTTGATAGGCTAAATTAAGCTTTACCTATTGAAACGCAGTGCTATAAGCGAAAGCAGAGAGCACGCCGCACTTTATATACTCAATACTATACAATAAATAAACACACAGTTCGTAATATTTTCATAATACATAAGCTATAATAACTAAACTGATCTGTTTTGTGTAATTATTATATATGTTAGTTTTGACGAGTTTGAAATGATAAAGTTTAATAGACTGCTATATAATATTCGCCCAAATCAATTAAGGACGTATGCTGGTTATGGACAAATACTTGCTGGCAGAAAGAATAAACGTCGCTCTATGCTTTCCAAGTTGATTGATAATAAAGATAAAAAGTTGGTACTCATTTCTAAATCCTTTTATACAGGTTTCGAACTCTCGAGCTTTTCCCCCCTTTTTATTTATTGTAATTATAGAATATTTATATGTACATCAAATTAGCTTTTTCTTTTGTTAACTACAATATATATCTATTTTTAAACAAAATTTTTACAATTAATAATGTTTTATTTCTTAATTTTTAACAATGAGAGAAACAAAGATGTATCTGTTCCAAATACCTTTGCCCATCAGCTGCAGGGACCATCTTGTGATGGAATGCAAGAAACTTTTATAAGCATTTTTCAATTATAGATACAAAAAATTTGGTTAATACTTCAAATAATTTTTTTTATCAGAGAAATATCTATAGCATTTGGGTAAATTATCCAATTAATATTACACATAAATGGTATTTCTAAGGACATTGCACTGTTTTTCTATTTGCTAGACTTATAGTACTATTCTTTTCTAGTTTTAAAATGCACTATTTCAGTTAGAAAAGAATTGTGGCAGAATCGCAGCGACATTGTCACAGAAACGTTACAGAGTTCTTGCAGAAAGAATTTTTCTTCAGAAAGTAAAAAATTTTGGTTCTCTTTCTTTAAAATAATACTTAAAAGATGCCTTTTTCGCGCATCGGAGGGGAAAGAAATGTTCGTAATTTTTCGATTCTTATTTGAGAAAAATGAAAAATAAAGAACGTTGAATCAAAAAATTTTCTTCTGCAGAAATTTTTGAAAGATTTTTTTTTCCCTTTCAGAGGGGAAGAATACTTGTGATTTTTTAATTTTGGTTTTCTTTTCTTTCACTGATTTTATGATTTTTAATTATTTTTTTTATGTGATAATGATTTACGAAATGCAAAAAAGAAATAATTAGTGTGTTATTTCTTTTACAAAATGGGATAATATTGCCGAGATATTAGAATATAAAAAATATTACATATTCATTTTTAAAAAAATACATTAAGTTTTTGTCATGTATTTAGCCGTGGGAGGCTATGTTTACGAATTATCACACCTACGCAATTGAATTGGGGCTTTCCCTCTAAAAGTTTCAGTTTAGTTTTCCTCACCTGTTAGTGTTGCGTTAAGACGCATCTTCTGTATTCTAAATGTTGTAAATTAAATAGTGTTATTTAAGAGTGTTATTTCCTAAACCCCCACGCTATGGGACAGTACAATTTTATTATACCCTAATAGGTTTTTCTTTGTGAATACAGCATTCCTGTTACTTTAAATGTCATTAATAACATATGCATTATTTATTATTAAAAGTATCTTGCTGAAAGATATTAGTGCTAGAGAGGTTTGTCGCAGAATGCCAAAAAATTCTGCCACAGGGAATAAAATATTGTTTACTCTGATCTTTGCTATGTGCTTAATCTTTTTTTTTCTTCTCTTCATATTTTGTTACTTAATTTTTTATGCATACTTTCAGCAAAAAATGGTATTTGAATTTTATGTAAAAGTTGAGTTACTTTCCCCTTTCATATCATTCAGTTTACTAAGTATATAAGATCAGTGATTCTGCTATACTTTGGAAATTGTGGATCTTTAGGACTTCCATCCTTCTGGGTCTCTTTATATTATAATCGGGAGTTCTATTTAAGATATAAAATTTCATCTTCTTTATCTACCTATTAATATTCACATTTGTATTATTTTATCTATTGGTAGACAAAAGAGAGAATTTCAAACCAAAATAGAATTATATATAAACAATTTAGGCTTTTACTTAGAACTATCAAGGCTATTAATTAAACTATCAAAGCTTTTAATTAAACAATCAAGGCTTTTAATTTATATTATTTTATCTATTGGTAGACAAAACCGGGGATTTCAAACCGAGAAGAATTATATTTAAACAATCAAGGCTTTTAATTAGAACTAGTCAAACATCTGCATTAAGGAAAAGTTACAAAATAATTTGATACTTAGTATTATGCTAATTTTCTCCTTCATCTAAGAATAAAGGAGAAAAGGAAATTTTGCTCTATGTATATGTGTGTTCAAATTCATTTATCAGTAGGTTCATCCATTAGTATCGTGAGGTTCAGTGGTTTTTCAAGAGTTCAGAACATCAACTCATCAATGACATCTGTTTAACAAAAAACAATTATTTAGTTTCAAATATGAATTTGTATGTTGACACTTCCGGGTCTGTAAGATCTCTGCTTATTACTTGGGCTCACAGTGACCTCTCGTGGGGTTTTACCAATATGTTTAATCTTTGGTTTTAATTTTATCTCTATAAATCTGTTGGCGCTGTCTATTTACTGCACTAGAAAATTATGCATCCTAAGAGTCATGTCTTAACCAATATTTTATATGCTCCCTTCACGATGTTGACGCTTTATATGTAGGCGTGCACAACCTTTTTGAGTGAAGGGCCACTCGCACAGCAAGTAGATTAATAAAGGGCAGAATGCATATTTAGTCATGTTAGCTTGAAATAGCAGGGGTCTGTATAGGTTTTTCTGAGATGTACCTATTTTGGGAAAATTTAGACATAATTTGTGAAAAATTTAAAATTATATTAAAAAATCAGCACAAAAATATGAATTTATTGTTTCTTACGGGATACAAAAATAAAATTTTAAGAAAAAGTATTTTATGAAACTTTTTTGATATTTTCTTGAACAATGCTGATTTAACGACTGCCAGAGCGCTCAGCATCATAAGTGTCCATGTATAAATGCAGTGTATTACTCAATAATAGTTGATTTCCCAGGTGAAGAGTCTCTATAACACTTACCAAATCACTGTTTTGCGCCAACAGCAATTTTCTTCATCTAACCAATGCTTAATCTGTTCATGAAATTCTTTTATAGCCATTGTTTCAAAAATTTAAAAACTAGTGTCTCTAAAATCACTTGCAATCTCTAAAGTAATTATCAGAATATCATTTTTTATCCATGATTATTGAAGATTAAATTAATAGTATTTGCTTATGTTACTTGGCTGTTGAATTTATTTTGAACAACTCTGAGCAATGCAAAAAGAAAAAAAAAGATATTTGGGGCTCTAAGCTGCAACCTATTCTGCTTATATATAAATCCAACCTTGTGCGTCATTTTTTTTTTGGGGGGGGGGGTCAGTTCAGATCAAATTTTGAAGGGGATTTTTCAAAGGGTGTAACGACAAACAAGTAATTAAAATCATCTACAACTATTTTTGGGATAAAACTTAAGGCAATTCATAACACATTCCAATCTAAATGAAAAAATAAGCTGTTTTTATAATTTCAATCCCTCCTTTGCTCTTTCTGATATCAGTTATGTAGTGGGTGAGAGTTCAAAACTGTTTTTTTTTTTTTCTCTCACTTGAAAATTAATTTGTGACTCTTTATGAGATGTTATTACTATTTCTATTTTTTCAAATGCGAATGATTTCTTAAGTATGTGCCAATGATTATAATTATGTATTAAAAGTGATTTTAACACCTTGGACGTATGTTTCCAAAATGGTAATATCAATGCATTTATTTTTCAGGTTTAAGTATCTTCGTGTTATCAAACATTGAATGTACACTGGTAGTTACCATCTACTAGTTATGAGAAACACAAAGAAATAGCTATTGTCCTGAATTCTATATCCCCACGACTTAGGTATCACATATTGTCATGCAGAAAAATATTTGTTGAATCTTTTTGTTAAGAATCTCTGTTATGTACTGAGCTTTGTAACGAATTTTTGTTGACTTTGTCTACCGTGCTCTTAAAGTTAATTATAGTTCTGCCTTTTAAATTGTGACTTTTTTCATTTTTCTTGGCAAAAGAATTCGAAAAACACTATTAGCTACCAGCTGATGATAGTCAAAATTTTGTATATAACCCTATCAAGGAGCCGTGAGTGAAAGACTTATTTCCACAATATTGATATTAAAGCTGCTTACTGTTGGTGTAGTTTTAATAATTGGAAAATATGTCAATATAATACTCGATACCTATATTAGTATATTTGGGATTTATTACATGACATTTTAACATTTGAGTTGTGTGCAAAATACATTTATCAATAGCAGCCAACTAAACCCGGAATTTTAAAAACAGATAAAATTCTTATGAGACCTTGATAAGGACTTTGGAGCATGACTATTTCTCTATCTGATCTTTGATTTACTGTTTAAAATATTTATAAGTAGTGATGAATAAAAGATTTCTTTTAATTCCAATTCATTAAAATATTAATATACTATTTAGCTGATAAATTATTTTTTTATTTCAGCCAATACATATTGTTAACAGGGATTAAGCATCATTGTTGTCAATAATAGTACTGCAATTTTTTATAGTTTCTCGAAGCGAATGAATACCTTTACTTCATTAATTTTGTCTTTTAGTACATGGTTTATTTCTTTTATTTCACTATGCATATATTACCTAAATTAATTAACAATCATTGGCGTCAATAATAGCATGTCGATTTTTCATTTTTCTCCTAAACGAATTAATACCACTATTCTATTAATTTTTGCCTTAAAATACTTATATTTTTTTCATATATTTTTTAAAATACTCATGTTTTTTTCATATATTTTTTAAAATACTCATATTTTTTTCATATATTTTTTAAAATACTTATATATTTTTATTTATATTTTTTATCTAAGTATTTTTTTTCTTTTCATTTCAAATACTGTTGATTTTAAATCATTTACTTTTACAGAAACACGTTTTAAAAGAATTGGTATAAACGAAATAAGCACATGGTCTGAGATGACTTTAGGAATACTAATATGGTGACATTCTCTATTCATGCTCTCACGTTAATGTTGAAGGTATCTGATAGAGCAAATAAAAATAATTAAATATTAAAGTAGTATAATAAATTCCCTTTTCTTGATAATCAAATAATACTATAAGCTAATAAATATTGCTGATGTTATCTTTAAAATATTTGGATAGTTAAATTGTCTAAAGTTTTTTAAATTTTTTTTTTTATTTCCAATGGCAGGGCATAAACAAGAAATAACACAGAAAACAAATGCAAAGACAAAACAGGTGAATAAATAAACTAAACAGAATGAATACCGATGCGGTGCAAGTGTTCAGCCAGACAGTCATGGCCCGTTAGGAAATTGTCTAAAGTTAATTATAAAATAATGGATAACGCTTGGTAATAAAAATAATGGTAACTCCTGTCATCTTTTATTTTCAAAGTTTTAATTTTTTCATTTTCATAAATTTGTATTTTAATTTATGGGGAAAAATATGTAAAAATTTACCATATTTTTGTGTTCTTTTTTTAATATAATTCTTATTTTCACAAATTATGTCTACATTTTCACAAAGTAAGTACTTCTCATAAAAACCTAGACAGACCACTGATATTTTAGTTCTCCTACAAGGAAACACTTTATGGTATTTGGCGAAACAATTTACTGTCCAGGGAAAATTTGATAAAAATTCTCCTATTACTGCCAGAAAACTGATTTGTTTGAAAAGATAAATATCTTCAATATCATTTAGATTGTTTTATTGTTAATGTATTATTTTTTAAATAACAAGAAGAAAAAACAGCTATATTTAATGGAAATATATTTTTATAGATGCCACGTCTTACTACTTGCTGGTGATTTATCTCCCCTCCTTAGAGACTCTGGGACTATGAACAGTCGACTTGTTCCAACTAATTTAACTTGGATGAAGGTTTATTTTAAATATTCTTTTTAATCACAATTTCTTATATGTTGTTTTATTTTATAACCATCGTTGAACAGCCGACCACCCCTCCATAGCCTTAAAATTTTGAACCCAGAAAACCTCCTGGATCAAGTATTGGGAGAAACTTTGCCATCATGAAAGACTTTTTACGGAACTAACCCGCATTTGCGGGTTAGTTCTGTAAACCTCCGGAAAATCCCGAAGCGGAAAATTCCGAAAACCTCCCACGCTTAACCTGACGGCAATGGGATACCGCTGAGGATATTTTACATCAGCACTGCGGTTAGTGAGAGCCGGATACAGAATTTGTATTGATCAGCCATTGCTGGAATTCTAACCTGCTTCACCTCATTGGCAGGGGAACGCTCTATTTACGGAGTCACCCTGGCTCAATTTCTTATATGGTGATAAATTCTTTTTTTTTTTTTCTACTTATAATTTTTTGAAGATCAATACGAGTTCCGCATCCGGCTTACACTGACCAGTGCTGACTTGAAATATCCTCAGTGGTAGACGGATCATGCGTTAAGAGTCCCCTTGCTATCAGGCTAACCGTGGGAGGTTTTAGTAGTTTTCTTCTCCATGTAACGCATATGCAGGTTAGTTCCATCAAAATGTCCTCCACGGAGGCAAATGTCTCCCAATACTTGATCCAGGAGTTCCCTTCTCTTCTGAATTGGGTTCAAAATTACAAGGCTATATAATTGAACATTAGTGGCAGGGTTTGTTGATTTAAATCAGCTTGATTTAAATCACGATTTAAATCATGATTTAAATCAACAAATTTTTTTTTATATATATTGATTATAAAAGTTAAAAAACAGTGTTTTAAATTATTGATACTTTTATTATTTTCTTTTCTTAGTTTCAAAATTTATTTTAAATAAATTGTTGCATTAATTAATTTTAGTTAACGAAATTACTTTCTTTCTCGGTGTGTGTTAAATTCCAACACATTGAAAATTACATTTTTAAGAATCTTTTGATGCTTGAGATTGAAAGTACAGATTAAAGTAAACGTTTAATACTGTCTTAATATAGACTTGCATTGCTGTAGAAAGTAATTATTAAACATGAATTTTTTCGAAAAATAATGTAAATATTGTTCATTAAAATTCTACCCTTTAAAAGAAAAAACGTGGAATTATAATGTTCATTATATTTTATTGGTGGAAAATTTATATTTCTGAAGCTTTTTTAAAAGCATATTAAAAAGAAAATACCTAATTTGCCAAAAATAGAAAGAAAAAAAAAGGCCAATAAATTCAGATATTTTTTTCCTGATGTAGTGTCATTCTTCCTTTTCAAACTCTTTCAAAGTCTATTTGAAGCAGTAGGGTTATTAACTGGTGTTTTTTCTCATAATATGGTATTACAGTATCTTTGACATCTAATTTTCTATAAAGAAATTTTGTGAAAAAAAAATTCTTATGAGTACATAGATTTTTAAAAAAAAAATATTTTTAGCTTAACTTATCTATTTTGATATAGAATTAAAAGTGAATATTTTAATATAAAAATATGTAGATTAAATATTTATTTTTTGATGAATGACTACATTTATGAACACAATCTGTTACATTTATTTTGTCATTTTAAAAATCAAGCGGGAAAAAAAAGAAATTTTAAATTAAAATTATGGTTTGCTAATTGAAACTTTGTTTTAATAGTTAAAGTACAGGGGTCTGTCCAAGTGAAATTTACTACTGTTTACCGGTACCTGCACACATTTAATTTTAGGTAAAACGGTAGAATAATTTCACAAAATACTTTTTTCTTAAAATTTTATTTTTGTGTCTCGTAAGAAACGATAAATCCAAATTTTTAATTTTCAAAAATTATGTCTAAATTTTCACAAAATAGTTATTTCTCAGAAAAACCTAGACAGACCCATAAAGTATTTGAATTTTCTATTTGAACTAGTCCTTAAATTTCAATCATGCATTTGTTCCAAAATGGTTGCTATGCATTCAAAGCTATGTATTATGATGAAAAATTATTTTAGTAAGTTAAAATATTGTTCTTAATATTGTTATAATATAGTTTTAATATTAATTTAATTTTGATTAACCATTTATAAAGTTTTTTTAGTCATAAATTAAAGTTCTTACAGTGTATTTGAATAAAAATCAAAAAAATCTGATTTAAATAAAAAAATCTAGTTTTTTTAATTTTTTTTAAAAAAATTTAAAAAATCGCGAACCCTGATTAGTGGTACCGAACCCAAAATTTGGGTCAGCTGTTCAATGACGATTATAAAATATAAAGTAGTAATATGCACTCTCAACCATCATCTTTACTTTTGTCCACAAGAAACTATTTTCCCGCATATGATTTTACTGCAATCAGCTGATAACTTCAGAATAAATCAAAAAGGAAAAATCAATTAAAAGCTCTATTTGCATAAATATGTCTAACTGTAAGTGTGTTATGCATCCTTCATTTGATCATTTTTTGTCAAATTTATTTGTAATTATTAAAATTAAATTTATATATTTAATTGTTTTTAAGTATAGAAACAGTAGTTTATGTATTTCTTTTGCAGTAAGTAAAATTTAAAATATATAACCCACCTACTCACTAAAAAAAAGTATAGTGATCTTAATACACAGCTCTCTCGGCTTCTCACAAAACAGCAATGAATCCGTTCATCGAATTCTATCACCAATATAATTCTGGCGAGGGAGTACTGTAGTGCGTCTACCACTACAAAAATACAATTCCAATTCACTGGTATATAAGACAAATTAACTCGATTTTATGTTAGGGGTACCTTTTCATAGATGAAGGTTGACATGGTCGATAACTTCTTTCCCCACAGTCTTTTTAACTATCAATAAGATATTAATTCTCTATTGCTGTTCAATTTTATGAATTAACATAATAAAAAACATTTCAAATTCAAGCAGGAGTGATTATATTCCATGTTTTTTGTATTATCTATCCAGGTCTAAAACCTAAGAGCAGGGCATGTGATTTTTTCGCGGAATTCTGCATATATCAAGACCATTGATTAACGGACTTCAGCAAATAAAATTTATAATCTGACGAAATTTTCATCACACTCTAAAATGTCAAGTAAGACTTAAGCTGTACAATCTAAAATATAAATTTTGAAACCTTCGCGAAATCACGTTAACGAGACGTTTTCATTTGCATAATTTTCCTGCAATTTTAAATTTTTTTTCGTTAGTCGGATTTTTATCGTTTTTAATACTTGAAACTGTACTGAATTCCACTAATACGGTGATTCGTATTCACGCAATTTTAATATCAGACATCGATTTTCATATTTTACTGTTTTAAAAGTTACTTACTGTTCATCGTATTTACGAGATTTAAAAATCATATATCGCAATTCATATTCATGTGATTTAAAAACCCAATATCGCAATTCGTATTCACATGAGTTTATTATCCATTGTCTTAATTCATATTCAAAGGATCTAAAAATTATGCATCATGATTCATATTGACGCGATTTTGAAACCCAATATCGCGATGCGTATTTTCGCATTCTTAATGTCCAATATCGTGATTCTTATGTGATATTCTTTATTGGTAGGTAATTTAATTATAATTTTGTTCAAAAAATTATTTTAAATATGAATATTATATAAATTAACACTTTCGCTACCGGAACGCCCGAAACGCCTCGTGAGCTAGACTGCCGAAAACGCCCGAAGTGCCCGTGAAACTAGTTAGAGATTCTTCCCCCTTTTCAAAAGTTGACACACAATGAGGGAGGTGTGGCAGTAATCGTCCTTGAAGGTAATTTACAAAAAGGCGAGAAAGTAGAGGGATTTTTCAACAAAAGTTTGTTTCATATCATTCTGCTCTTGTAAAGTTGTTTTATCTTGTCTTTTTTATATAAACGAAAATTTCTTTTCGCCGCAAAGGTCTTTCGAACGAAGAAATAATAAAATAGTTTTGAATGATGAGACAGATGAGTCTGATTTTAATGAATCAGGGTGTGAAGATGAATTCGATGATGTATCACCAACTGAAACTACTTTTGCCCCTAACGAACTTTTTCTGACAATACTTCTCAAGAAAAAGTTAAATGAAAAACTTTATTGTAAAAATAAAACAAAATTCTCATAATCTTATAATTTATAGTTAAGAAATTTAGTATTGTTTAACTTTGCAGAAAGACAGAGAGAGATGTAGAAACAAATATAAACTCAAAATTAATTTATCTAAATTATGAAGTTTTCTACTTCTTTTTATCAGACCTGTTTTGGTCACTTACGTTGAAAAGAAAATACTAGAGTAATGGTGTCAAAGTTTTTTTTTAAAAAACATTAAATTACTTAGTTATTGTGTCTTTAAAAATATATCAATTGTTCAAAATAATTAACTGCTAGAAATTTGCAGTGTTTTTAGAAAAAATAAATAACAGTAATTTAAAAATATATTATTAGTTTTTCTACAAGACTGAAAGATTACTAAATACAATTAATCATAATTCTATTTTTAAATATGAAAAAAATAGGTAAACATTATTTTTTTAAAATTAAATGGTAGGTTTTAATGCCTTCCAAAATGGTTTTTATATATATAACAATAAGATCCAGGAGAAGAAACTGCTTTGATGGGTACCGAAACTATTCTTTGGAATTTGAACTTTTTTCTGCATTTGTAGTTCAACAGCTGTAAATCATAATTCACGTTGTCTTGCTGTTTATGAATGCCTCGCTATTTTCACCTTTTCAATGCTTGTTATTACTTAGGTATTGCACTTGAAGCTGCAACGACCCATTTTTTTATTGATCGTTAACACCTGGTCTGAGAGCAGGAATGTTTACTAGTGGAGAATGCGTTGGTGTCAAAACTCTTAAAATAGTTAAATCTCCATGAATTTATTTATTTTCAATATTAAACGTTATCTTCCTACGGAGGGAATTCTTTGCTGGAGGATAATCGGTAGTTAACTGTAATTTCTCATAAACTTATTCTTTCCTTCATAATGAATGTTCTATATTCAGCTGTCAGACCACCCAGATATATTACAAGTTATTCATTCATTTCTGCAGAAAATAAGCGTTATCAGCATAGCTTCTAAGGGCTATTGTTATATGAAAAATGACATGTCATATTGTAGATTTTCTCTATTTTTACTTGAAGTTTAGACTGATATCTTTGTCATCAAAATTATGGTGTGGTAGTGTAAGAAATGTCTTCTATATTCCTCTTTTCTTTCAAAGAAATGTCTTGTCACCCCACCCATGTCACCACACCATATGTTGATAAACAAATGCCAATTTCCAACTCTTCAGTAAAATGATAATATTTTTAGTCCCGTACTCAAAAAGAAATATAATTGCAAGTAAAACGAGACAGAAAGATAAATCTGAGTCTAGAAGGCAGAGTTGAAATAGGAAGTAATTGTGTTCGCTAGCATGGGTAAAGAATAACTGCCTGGCTGATTAACGACGGGATTGGAGGTTAAAAAATTATGCATTAAATATAGTAGTTAAATATGAATTATTAAATATAGTCATTAAAAGTTTTTAAAAATGAAATTAAAAAATAATAATAATAAGCAAATAAAAATTTTGAGATTGTAAATATATATATATATATATTTTTCTAAACTTTGGATATATTGTTACATAGTTAAACACTTATTTTGTTTGCTTGTAAGTCACTTTTTTAATTTAAGATAATTTTTCAATGATTAGATTTTTATTAAATTACACATAAACTTACTTTTGCCAAATGATTAGCAATTATTTATTACAGTTTAAATGCAGTTTTATTGTTTTTATTATGAATATAATTTTTTTAATCAATTTACTTAATTACTCATATTTATTGCATTTTAATTTTTATTTTTTACGACAATATTTTAAAAATTTGTGAGAAAAATGATCAAAAAGGAGGAGGACACGTGGAAAAATTACAGCAAAAATGGATGCTTCAAAAAACAAAATAAGATATTCAACAAAAAAATATTGAACAACAGATTTTAATAAATATAAAAATTGCAGCTTAAAGAATTTTTCTGAAATACTATAAAAGTATTCTGGCAATACTTTTATTTTATTCAATAAAATGTTTTTATTTCTACAAATTACTACATATAATCAGAGCGCATTAAAAAGGATACTTGGAATGCAAAGACTAAAATATTTTTATATAAATTATGGAAAGACAGATACAAAATTTGGCATCTATTTCAAATGGTTTACTTTCAAATAATTAAAAATTAGTTAAACGATTTAGATTATTTACAAGACCCTTATAACAAATAAATTTATTTATTATTATTCCTTTTAATTTTCAGATATCAAAATTTTTTCCCACTCATCAAACTCAAACTTACATAAAAATATACTTTATAGATAAATGATTTATTTGAAAAAAAATTGTACTTTTTGATTTTTTAAAATTTATAAAGAAATATTATACTTAAAATATTATTGTTAAAATAGTTCTTCGGCATTTTTTAAAATTTTTTGTGCAAGTTTGCAAAATCTTTTATGGTGCAGCGCTAGAAGGAATATTATTTACAAATGAAAGTTTCACGGAAATGACTTTAGTGTAGGCTAAAGTGAAAAATAATTTTTTTATATCTTGGGGTGAAATGAATAGTTTCTGGGGATAAAATTTTTAATATTTTCAGAGCTTTATTAAATAAAAAGAAAAGTTTATCTTATTTCAAATTGTAAAATGATATAAAATAAGACACACATTTAGGTTGAATGAATATTTTTAATACTATCACCAAATTAATTTCTCCTTAATGACTGGTGTTAATTTTAAATGTTGGTTTCTAAGAAATTAAAAGTTTATTTTTCAATCATTTAAGTTATTGAATTATATTATTTTTTACTTTACAACGAAAAAAAGGATTTTATTTGTGCGAGAATATCATTTTCAATTTAAATGCTTCATTTCAAAATTTTATTACTGGATTGCATGGAATTACATACTAATTTTCAATACAAATGATAAAATTTTTAAAAAAAATTGAAAGCATTTATTAACATTTTATAAATCTTGCTAAGTTAGCGATATTCTTGCTTCAAATAATGTCTTTCTTCCCTTTGAGAACCTATTTTGGGGATATTTTCCCAGGTGAATAAGAAGAAGATCAGTCATTCTGTCATTTCGGAGTACGTTGTGGGTTGGGTCGCTCGGTATTCAAAGAGTTAATATCTTGTTATCGAGTTTTTGTACACAAAATTTTCAGGGTTTTTCATTTTGCGTCACAATCTCTTCTGTTAATTTAATGTCAGTCGTAAAGGGAAAGTATTACAGACCATTTATAGTTATTACTGTAATAAGGTTTTTGTATTTTGATGACAGTAAAAATCTCTGAAATTCTCTATATGTAAAATGTTTAGTATATTTTGCGACAGTTATCATGAAATTTATATTATTTCATGAGGTCTACAGGATTTTTTCCTGTCCATGTATTTTGTTAAAGGTATCAGATGTATATGAAGTTATTGCATATTATGTATATTTCAGGAAAGGCTCTTCTTTCCAATGCTTTTCTTTTGCCCCAGTGGGAAGGCTTCATAACCTTTCTTTGCCTGAGAATTCATCTTTATCCTACACTCTGCACATTGATATGTCAAGTGTCATGAATGTCTTTTTGAGCCAGTTTTATCTCTTACTTGGCTTGCTGAATGTTGTAAGTCTAGTTCATTTCATTTATTATTTTTTAAAAGTCTGAATAGGTATTAAGAATTTTTTAAAAAACTTAATCTTAAAAAAGTTACCAATCTAAGGAAAGCAGACAGTTTCAAGAAAGAGTGTGCCAAAAAAATTTGAAATTGCCTAAAAAAAGTTGCATAAATCTGAAATGCATAGCTGCCAACTCAATTGGATTTTGCCAGTTTCTACTAGTATAGTAAAATTTTTCTGGTTTTTGTGCATTTTAGAAAATTACCTGAAATTGGGTAAGTTTTCTAAAAAAAATCCCTAATAAAATAGACTTTTTGCTTTCTAAATTAATTTAAAAATCTTTTAACTTTCTTTGATTTAAATGACTGTTGCTACTCCACATTTGGATTTTTACAACAAAAAAAAAATAATAAAAAATTAACATTCCTTTAAGAAGATTGAGAAATTTAAATTCATGAAGGAAGTCAGAGGAATTAGAAATTTCATAGAAAAAAAACAAGTATTATTGAAATTCCATAGTCTAAAGGGGAACAACGTCTCCATAATCTCAAATTAAAATAATTTTAATTTTTCATCAAACGTCAAACAACTGTGGAAAAACTCTAATATTTTCATTAATTCCTTCCTTCACAGTGAGTTAACAAGAATTGCGTATTTCGAGTCACATATAACCAGGGTTGGCAAGTTTTTGACACATGACAGTTTTTACCGGTTTATACCATGGTTTTTACCGTCATGTCAAAAACCCATAGTTTTGATGAAACTGTATTTTAATTTGAGTTGAACTGCTTATGATTTAAAATTAATTCATTTTTGGGCAATAAAATTATAAAAAAAGTTGTTAAAAGGTATTTAAGAACAGATTTTTGCATTTTCCCAAAATGATTATATCAAATCATACTATTTGAAGTAAAATATTAGGATACTAAACAAAATTTTCAACATTTCCAAGCATCATTTTGTTTGGCATATTACATAACTGAAGAATGTCAAGTCATTCCTGACTTAGAGTTTGTTAGTAGTTGCAAGTTTGAAAGTTTTGTTTAGCTTATTTCTAATATATAAGAAATGCCAAATTTTAAATTCTTTTTTTAGTTCTTGAATTTATTAATAGTTCCAAGTATTTTTGCTTGTTTGTTTATTTCTAACAATTAAGAAGTGCAAAATTTTGAATCCTTTGCAAATCAAGCTATAATGATAAAAGTTAAGTATCGCTATTTTCAATAAGTATGTTACAATATTTCTGTATGAATGTATATCCTTCTATAAGAATACATGTATATAGTTGCACAATCAATAACAATCATTTACAACATTCATTTATAAAGGCAATTAAGTGAAAATAATATATTGTCCGCTATATGCCATAAATTAAAGAAAACAGTAGGTTTTTGACAGTTTTTACCGGTAAAAACACGGTTTTTACCACTGTCATGTCGAAAACCAGTTTTTGACGGCAAAAACCCAACCCTGCATATAACTAATATTTAAGCTGGCCATTATGAATAATATATAATTTATCACTTTGATCACACTTTCACGTACGAATGTACACTCGTAAATCAGTGATGGTATTTCAAAGGACAGAAACATATTTTCGATGTACTTAATTTCTTAGAGGAAATAAAAGAGCATTAAACACTTAACGAAATCGCAAGTATTTAACAGTTTTGTATTTCTTAAATTAAATATTCATTGTCGAGAAAGGCATAAAAAATTGAAAATCAAATGAACAAATTAAAAAAAAAAAAAAGAAGTTTTTGAATAACAAACTGACTCATGTAAATATGAATAAATATTTTTAAATAGTTCTTCATGTTTAATATTAGCCAATTTTTTTATTCTTAACCATTTTGTACATAATGAATTCATTTCTCCAGCAAAGTTCAGTTCCTTAGAGTAGGGAAGTAACCCCGTGGCGACTCAGCAACATTGTCGCAGAATGATACCGAGTTCTTGCAAATTGATTTTTTCCTTTGGGAAGTAAAAAATTTTGGTTTTCTTTTCTGTGGAAATTTTCCAAAGATTTTATCTTTTCCTCAGAATTATATTCAAAAGATGCCTTTCTCGTGCATTGGAATAGATAAAAATACTTTTGATTATGCTCATAAAAGCTTATGCTCATTTGAGAATATTAAAAAAATAAAGAATAATAAAGTAAAAAATTTGGTTTTCTTTTCTGCAGAAATTTTCGTTCTATTTTTAGTGCAGTTATTACTTATTATTTTCTACACAGTTTTTGAAATCCTATATTTTTAATTCGATATTTATTATAACAACTGAATCTTAAAATGAAAACACGCATTTACTAACTCCTTTTTTAATAGTCTGATTCGCATGATTTATTTTTAATGTGATGAGGGTATACAAAATGGACAAAAGAAATAATTAGTGTATTACCCCCCTACAAAATGCGAGAATATCGCCCATAATATTAGAATAAAAAAATATTACGTAATAAGTTAAAAAAATTCTTTTATCCGAATTTATTATTTTTTTTTTAATGCTTCTGTTACATTAAATTAGTAACATGTATACTTGTTATTATTAAAAGTATCTAGCAAAAAGATAGCCGTAGAGGGAAGTAGTCATTACATTTAAAAAAAGTAGTTGTTAACATTTGTAACAAAGTAATTGTAAGTGTCGTAAACTACAAAAATAATGTAGTTTTCCCAACTACTAATTAAATTATTACAAAGATATTGACACACAAATTACAATGAAGATAAAAACATGCATCAGATTTTAAGTAAACTCGGTATTAAAATGTCTGTAAGAAGATGTAGAATAAAAAATAAAAAAATTGAACTAAAAATTTCTAATTTTGACTTAAACGAAAGGTAAACTCTCCTTAAATTGGTGTTTACTTAAAAATTTTACAGATATCAAACTTAAATTAATAAAAAAAAAGATACTTTTTCTTTATGTTGTTTCAATCTACGCTGTTTTGTATCCTCTTGACAGAATCATGACGACATCGTCGCAGAATATTACCGAATTCTTGCAGAAAATTTTTTTCTTTGTGAAGTAAAAAATTTTGGTTTTCTCATCTGCTGAAATTTTTGAAAGATTTTATCTTTTCTTCAGAATTATATTCAAAAGATGTCTTTCTCGTGCTTCTGAGTTCGAAAAAAAAATGCCTTTGAATTTTTTATTCTCATTTGAGAATAATGAAAAATAAAGAATAATGAAGTAAAAAATTTAGTTTTCTGCTGAATTATATTTTTATACATTTATTATTACTGATTTTCACGCAGTTTTTAAAATCCAATATTTTTAATTTATTATTTATTACAATTGAATCTCAAAATGAGAACATGCATTTAATAATCCCTTTTTGATGAGTCTGATTCGCATGATTTTGCTATTGATCTTTTTTTTCGATAATTATAGCTACGGATTTCACAATTTTTTATTATTATTTGTTTTAATGTGATAATGATATACAAAGTCCAAAAAAGGAAATAATTAGTATGTTTTTCTCCGACAAAATGCGAGAATTTTGCCCATAATATTAGAATAAAAAAACTATAACTCAATTAAAAAAAACAAATTTTTTTATTTTATCCAAAAAGTTGAGGTTTTTTGTCGCAGAAAGCCCAAACCAATTCTGCCACAGGATTTTGTATGCACCCCAATGATGGCAAGTTTTCTATAATAATGGCCAATACAGAACATAACCATTAATTTAGTATCCATAAAACTGAAAATTTAGCTCGATTTTCCCCCTATTTTGAACTTGAGCCTTAGAGAAAATGTTTCGCATCCTTGAAGTTGAGTAGAGGAAAATGAGGGTTTGTCAAGAGAAAACTTCAACATTTCTTCTGTGACCTGGAAGATCTTTAGATCAAGAGAGGGCAGGTAAAAGACATATGTCTTATTGTCCCTTGTGTATTGGAAAGATTTGGTGGTTTTCAGATTCTTATATACTGGCTGATAATTTGAAATCCTTAGCGTGGACACTTTTTTCTGATATTTTTGTGCACTCACAATTTAACAACTTCAAGTTAGATCGTAAATTTTAGTTTAGATAAAAAGGAATATTACGATAAAGGAATGTATATGTTTATATACATTTATAAATAGAAAACATTATCTCTTTTCAGGGTGATCTTAAGAATGAATCCTTTTTAGAACTGACTGGACCAATTATTCGTGAAAGGGTAAGATTATACAATGCTGTGATTCTTTTAATTCGCAGGATTCTGTGAATCTGGAAACCGTTGATTCCAGGATTTTCGGGAATGAATAATTTATATTCCAACAAAATTTTCTCAGAGTTCTCCTTATCTAAAATTTAAATTCTGTCACTTGTGCAAAATCTCATTAATGAGATATTTATTCTCCCCTTACCAATACCTTCTTTTTTTCTATAATTCACGCACAATGACTTTTATGCAGCTTTGTAACATAATTTAGTTTTCTTCCTGTATAATGATATTCTATACAAAGTTGCTTAAATGCCTGATACTTAGAGAGTTATTTATGGTTTTAAATCTACTGCCAAACGAAATTAGATAAACTATTTAATGATCTGTCCGGGATAAATTTACTACCGATTAGCTGTACCTTCACAAATTCTTGCAAAGCCCATTCTCTTTGCAATCTATGGAAAAGAGGAGCTTTTCTGCCAGCTGCCTTCTACGAAAAGTAGCATATGTTTGGTCAGATAGTGCAATGTAGTAAGCCTAACAGGTCATTTATGCCATATCGAAGTGAGCTTTTTTAACAGAGTTTTTTATAATGAAGAGATGAGGCTCTCCCTACAAACTTTACAGGAAGTCAAAATTCAAACATTATCTTAAATACTATTGTAAATTTATTCTAACAGACCTTTATTTTTCATGAATAAATCATTTTTTTTTGTGAAACTTTTTTCTGTATGACCCAGTAGAAAATGTTCTCATAATTAAAATAACTTTTAGTACTAGTACTATTAACTGCATGTTTTTATAAAATCAAGTTGAAATTTAACTATGGACAACGATTTTTATGGATTTTGAAATTTGGATAAAATTTTTTGCTCAAAATTTTACAATAGCAAAATTATTTTTGAATATATGGGGGAATATATATAGAAATTTACCAGTCATAAATGAGTTTTATTTGTAGTGACAAATTTTGAAACTGTTTTCTTATGTTACCATATTTTTGTGTTGATTTGTTAATATAATTTTTAATTTTCACAAATTATGTCTAAATTTTCACAAAATAGGTACTTCTTAAGAAAAACCTAGACAGACCCCTGCTATTGTGACAAAAAATGTATTTGAAACTGTTTGCAAAGAAGTAATTAAATTTATTGTTGTGTTGATGTTGACTGAATTGTTTTTCTCTAACAATCTATTATTTTTGTGAAAAAAAATTTTTTTACTTGTATTGAATAAACTTTTTTCGAGTATTGTGTCTAAAATTTAATTACAGTCAGACCTCTATTTAACGAAATCGCTAAATCCCGAAAAAAAGTTCGTTATATGGAAAATTTGTTAAACAGAAAATCATCTTTTGAAATACTTACACAACGTAGAATAGGTTTTAAATTCATGGATACTTGAAATAATTAAAATTGCAATTGATACACCTTTATCTTGTAAATTATTATCTATTATTTATTTTCTATATCTTACCCATAAAAGAAATCTGCAATGAAAGTAAGAATAGAACAAAACATTATCCAGTGTTATACTATCATGCTACATATATTTTCCCCTGAATAAAAATGCTAAATTTTTATATATTAAAATTATTGCTGCATTTATTATAAATGTAATTTTAAACATACATTTTCACATGCATTCTTAATTTTAATTGCTATTGATAATGTCTGTTAATTTTGTCTGAGTTTTTTGTTTGAAAAAGTGTTTTTTCTCATAATAGGTCTCACATTTTTGTAATGTACCAAAAATTCCTTCAGGCATATTCTCCTCAAACTGCAATCCACGTTGAATTGTTTCAAATGATTTTAACATTTCATCATATGAAGGTTTGCTAATTTCTTCATCATTTCCGTCTTCCTCACAATTTATAGCTGTATTGTTTTTATTTTTCACACAGTCCAAAATATCTGATTCAGTCAATGTTTCGGTGGTATCAGCTTCAGAATGAATAGAAAGAAAATCATTTATCCGTACATCATCATTAATTTCGATGTTCTCTCTTAGTTGTACCCACATTTTTTAAATTCCTCTAAAGGAATATCATCCTCGTCCCCACTTTCCAAATTCTCAGCATTGACAAAGAATCCAGCTTTAGCAAAACTGTTACGAATGGTACGATCTGTAACATCATAGTTCCATGCTTTGGAAATTTCTGTTATGCTTTCTCACAAATTGATCTTTGGCATTGATTGCTTATTTTCAAGCGCAGTGATAACTTTTCATACAATTCTTTTGCAGTAGTGCAGTTTAAAGTTTTGAGTCACCCCTTGATCCATTGGTTGTAGCTTCAATGTAGTGTTTGGAGGCAAGTAAAAAACTGCAATGTTTTTCAGTTTTTTGTTGATTTCCTTCGGATGGGCAGGGCAATTGTCGAAAATTAGAGCAATTTTGCGATGCTCTGCAATCATAAGTTTGTCCAACTTTTGAATCCATTTTTCACAAATGTCTGCCATCATCCATGATTTTTTGTTGAATTCATAATCAACCTCCAAAGATTTTGTGCCCTTAAAACATCTTGGACTTTTGCTTTTTCCTATAATTAAGGATTTTAATTTTTGATTGCCTGTCATATTTGCCCCTAGCATGATAGTTATTCTTGCTTTGCTGTGTTTTCCTCCAAAGCATTTTTCATTTTTAAATGTTAGGGTATTTTGAGGCAAACATTGAAAAAATAAAGCTGTCTCATCATTATTAAAAATGTTTTCTGGCTTATAATCTTTTAAAATTTTATTAAGAGTCTCTGCAATCCAACTTTCACAGTCCTTATCACTGACGTCATTACTTTCACCAGACATAACTTTTCCTACAATTCCTTGTTTTCTTTTAAACTTGTCAAGCCATCCACTACCTCGAAATTCATCGTGTCCCAATGCCTTTGCAAATTGCATTGCTTTCTCGGTTATTAAAGGTCCAGAGATCGGCACGTTTTTATCTCGCATTGCGTGTATCCACTTCAAAACTGCCTCATTCTCATCTTCATAGACACATGTTTTCAAACGTTTTGAAAAAGGATTTGGTAAATCATTGTTTTCAATCTTATCATGGTTTCTTATTATCGTTGATAAGCTTCTTGAAGGAATACCAAATTTTGATGCAATATCTTTTTTTTTTCACACCTCTATCCACTTCTTGAAGAATTAAATTTTTTTCTTTAATGGTCAGGCACTTTCGCTTCGACATTTTGCAGCCGCAAGAAAAGCAACAAGCAGCACTCTGATCACCAATCTAAAAACAGGAGGCGATTTTGAGAACAGAGCTCTACTGAGTGAACAACAAGAATGTTGAAAGTTTTTTTAGAAAGGAAGTGAACAGTGGGGGTGGGGATAATAGGACATGTCAATAAGGGACCAGGGACCACACACTTTGATGACCCATTCCCTTTATCTTCTCTGCTCATTTCCTATTCAAGGAATTTGACCCTTTCCCCCCTTTTCTAGAGGCGTTGCATTTCCTGTATGAAATGCAAACAAAAAGGGATAGGAATTTTACTGCTTTCTCTAAAAGTTAAGGGGATGCAAAAATCAGTTCAAGGTCATTTCCCCCATAAAATGCGTTAACAAGCTAATAATTTTCTCAAATATTTTGGGAAATGAGGAGAGTAGATCTCAAAAAAAAATCTCGTTAAATAGAAAATTCACTTTACTATTTGGAAGTTATTTAACGAAGAAATTTCCGAAATGTTCTTGGTTCCACAAAAAATTCGTAAAATGAAAGTTCGTTAAATAGAAGTCCGACTGTGGTTATATAAGTCCTTTAAGAGGGCACCAAACAGTGGGGGGGGGGGGATTTTATCGTACATTTACTTTCTCATTCATTACTAATTTAAAAAAGAAAAATTTAATTCATGCAAATCTAAAGTAAGTTATGCAGTTTCAACTGCTGATAGAAATACTTCAAAATATTAAAATGCGAACAAATTAATAGAAGAGAACTTCACCAATTGCTTAATCCTAAGTTATCTTCTCACAATTTGTTTACATTTGTGTATTTTAAAATTTTCTTTTCAGCATCTGAAACTTCATGGCTTACTCAAGGTTTATCTGAACTCACTTTTTCTACACTTTAAATTTCAAATTAGTAATGAATGAGAAAGAGAATTTTTCCTTCTTTACTAAAGAGCATCCTCTTAACTAAAATCATAAAAATTGGCCTTTAAAATAATAACATATTATTTTTAATAGGAATTTACAGTATTAAATTATTGATTTCGAAGGTGCTTTTATGAATAAATCTTATACTTAATTGTAGTATTGTTTTGTTTTAAAAAAATAAATATGTTTGCATATTAATAATAGTTTCTTTTTAAGGAGGATTTTTTGTTCCGCAAAAATGTTCAAGAACAGATATCTACATCAATGTCCTCACTTTCATCCTTAAGTCATTTGTTACAAAAAATAAGAAATATTGTCATTCATGATGATATTGGTCAGAAGGTGAGAGGAACATGAGATATTCCTATGTAAAGAGTTTTTTTTAATTATAAAAGATTCTTAATTATCCAAAATGAGATATATTTTGTGCTTGCCAGAAAACAACATGAATGAAGCAGAAATAAAGTAAAGAAATGAACATATTATAGTTTTGGCTCTCTTAACAAGAACCATGTGTATATCATTTTATCCTTGGTGACTTTATGTTTGAATTTAGATCACTGTGGATAAAATAATTGACATACTATAGTTTCGTTTCCTGGTAAGAGAACCAAAACTATAATATGTCCATATCTATACTTTATTTGTGCTTTATTAAAGTTGTTTTTTGGTTTATATTTAATTTGGCCGAATAAAGAAAATATTTCTTTTATCTGCACTGTTTAATTTTAACTACCTGTGGGCATACGTTCAGGGGTAGGAGATGACTGTAAGATCGGTCACAGATCTCGTCGCCATGGTCGTGGAAGTGGCAGCACTTTATTTTCACACACTGTCCCATTTTCATTGGAAATATGATCAATTAACGCATCAAATCAGACCAATTTATGCTTTTAGTTTATCTCCAGTTTTCCAGTAGTTGAGCCTGTTATTTTTCAACTTGTTTAATAAATTCTGCAAAATGTTCAAAAGTTAGTTATTGGCCTATGTCTCATAGTTTTGATGTTTAATGGCTGAGACTTGAGAGATTTTGCGAGGTGTGCTCGAAGGTGTAAATGAAAACAATAACTGGAGATTTAACATTGAACTGTACAAGATTTATAAGCAACCTGATATTATTAAATACATAAAAATGAATGTGATTCGAATGAGCAGTGACAATACATTAAAAAAGATATTGCATTTTAGACCAAGAAAGCACGAAGGCCGCTGGGCTGATTCGGTGGAGTCAGTTCTTGCAATTAATGAAAAGAGTTGGAGATCAAAGATAAATTGGAAGTCGCTATGGAGAAATCTTTAGAGGAAGGCATTCGCCCACATTGAGCTGTCTTTCCAACTGTGATGATGTTTTTTCTAAAGTTACTGTCATGTAAGATTCTTCTAGAAGTAAAGACATGTGTTGTTGGCTCAGACACGTGTCTCAGTTATGTGTAGCTATTAGTATGTTCTGTTAACTTTATCATCTAAATCATTTGTTTCATATTCATCAAATAATTGTTTATTTCTGCAAAAACATTTTGTTTCCTTATTTCAACTACTGCTTCATTTACTATGCAATTTTGTTGACTGATGAAAAAAAGTAATATCCAACAACAGTTTTGAACGGCTTCGTGAATCCAAACGTAAACATTTTGAAGTTAGCATATATTAAAGGAATTTTCAACATTCTGTAATTTAACCAATTTCTTTAAGCCGTGATGGCCCAGGAGATAGAGCGTTTGCCTTCCTATGAGGTGAACCGGATTCGAATTCCACATCCGGCTTGCAGCGGCCACAGTGCTGACATGAAATATCCTCAGTGGTAGATGGATCATGGATTACAGTACCCTCGCCATCAGTCTAACCGTGAAAGGTTTTCGTGGTTTTCCTCTCCGTGTAACACAAATGCGGGTTAGTTCCATCAAAAAAGTCCTTTTATGAAAGCAAAAATTCTCCCAATACTTGATTCAAGAGTTCTCTTCTTTTCTGGATTGGGTTCAAATTTGCAAAGCTACGTAGTTGAACATTAGTAGGCGTAAACCCAAAAATTGGGTCGGTTGTTCAGCGACAGTTATATTATAAAATAAAAGTGATGTTATAATCTCCATAACTGCCAACTTTCACTCATTCCAAAAATGGATTTTCCAAGTGTTAGTAAAACAATTACTGGAAAACAAACTTACTCAAAAATATATTTATATTTTTACCAGAATGAAATTTGCTATTGTAAAGATCATTATGCTTTGATATATTTGTTGTAATTATTTATATGCAGTGGTGGTAAAACTCATTTATAATTATTATTATAAATCAAAAAGTTTAATGGAATAACATGCGTTTCGCTTCCTCTTTAAATATGAAAATAAAATCTCCCGGGAAAATCGGAAAGAGTTGGCAGCTATGTATCTTTTTCAACGTCATTCCTTTTTCCTACTCTATGCTTATCGTTAGTGATTGCAGCTTAAATTTTCAGGCACAAGTTCCTGTGTTAAACTCGCTCATCATGATATGACAGATCAGCTCGTTAAGTTTGATATTAACCTTTTACCCTGTGGCAGAATTTTTTTGTTCTTTCTGCGACAAACTTCCCTAGCACTATTATTTTGCTTTCAGATACTTTTAACTATAACAATTACTAATTTAAAGTAATAAAAACATTGTGTTTGCAGAAGAAAGTATAGAATAAAAACGTATAAAAAATTTTAATTGTAAAAGCAATATTTTTCAATTCTAATACTATATGGGATATTCTCGCATTTTGTCGGAGGAAAAATTCACTAATTATTTCCTCTTTCGAATTTTGTAAATATTCAGGGGTCTGTCGAGGCCAAATTTACTACCATTTAGCGGTACATTCACAAATTCATAGAAATATGTAATGTAAAAACTGGTAATTTGGATGGTGAGTTTATGCATAAGAAAGCTCAAAGCTGAAATTTCTGTGTGAAAGAAATGATAAAGTAAGTTTCTACAAATGAAAGTTTAGTAGCCTTTGATACTAAAATGTTTTTTTCTTTTTTTTTTAAAGTATTTATAGAAATGTGATATTTTTAACTTAACTGTAAGTTTATATATATATATATATATATATATATATATATATATATATATATATATATATATATATATATATATATATATATATAATTTTGAACCTAATTTAAAGGTTCTTATGCTAAACTAATTTTTTTAGTTGAAAGTACTAAAATTAATGCATACATTTAACTTGAGAAAGTCAGTTTTCTTTCAAATATTCAAATTATTTGAAAATTCGAAAGGGAAATTTTTAATTTTCAAACTTTTGCAAAGATCTTAAAATTTGCGAGATTTTATGATTTTTAATTATTTATTAATGGATGTATACTGCCTTGTAATCTTGTAATAAGAACTCCCCCAAACAAAGAGTCTGAGATTTTCTGTTATGAACTAGAGCAAAACAATTTGTAACAAAAGAGAATTTAACATACGGTTTTTAAAATTTTTAGACAAAAAACCTATGTCAATTAATTTGGGAAATTCCACGGGCTGCACATTTGTTAGATAACATAAGTAAAGAAAATTTACTGGAGGCAAATAATGGTCGGTTGTAGGTTACTGAGTTTTATGATTTCTAAAACATTACAAATTTGTTATCGAATGAAATAAAGTTAGAGTATGATAGTTTATTTTCTTTTTACACATTTTTGTTATTGCTTCAAATAATAAAATAATGATAATTTTTTTTTTAAATAATACTGTACAAAATAAACTATAGTATTACAGTACAAAATTATAAAAAAAATTATATTAGAAAAGGGATAAATGCATTTTCAGTCTTAATGTGAAGTTTGACATTGTTGTGAGCAAAAGTATCAGCATCACGTGCAATTTTCTCAGCTGCAATTCTCAAACAGGGTTCCCACGGTCCTTAAAAACTGCTTCATTTTTTATTTCGGATACTAAGGGCTCTTTAAAGTACTTAATTTTGGTAAAAGGTTTTTAAAAGTCCTTAATTTTTCAGCCTAAATATTTTGAACAATGGGAACAAAGCAAAAAGTCGTTCTTTTGTCTCCTAGAATTAGATCATGTATCGAAGGGAGAGAGTTTTCGAGAGAAGTGTGTGTGAGGGGGCGACAGGCATGGGGAAGAAAGCAAGTTCGTTCATTATTATATTCTGCATTTTGCTTAGAGTGAAGCATTCTAATAGAAAAAAATACTGCATGGACAAAGGGGACTCTTGGAAGAGATAGTGCTTTTTGTTAAGGGGGGGGGCAGTTTTAGGGTAAAGTAGAACTAACCTTCAAAAACCTCAGATTTATAGAAATTCAATTCTACTGGTAACGCCTCATTATTATAGTAACTTATTAACTTATCGTAACGAAGTAACATTCATTAACTTATAGTAACGAAGTAAAGCCCTGAGAAAAGAAGTATCAGAATTTTTTTTTAACTAGAGTCTATATCAAAAACTATTTCCAAAAATTTTGAAGAATTAAATAACTTTGTAACTGTAAATTTATAACTGTAAATATAAGGTAACTGTAAATTTATAGAAAGCAGTAACATTTTTTAAAATTCATGATTTTATTAGAAATTAAACTGATCAGTGATAAACAGGATTTAAAAAATCCCAGCCCACCTAGGTTTTCCATCCTAAACCTGGAGTTCATTGGATTTTTAATGAAAATACTGCTTTTTTTTAAATACATTAAATTTTTTTTCCTCAGTACTAAATAAGAATACATGTTTTGCTTCTAACAAAAAATTTAAATATTTGGTAACTATTTATAACTTTTGTTGTAATGTAATTTTTTTTAAATTAAAGTTTTAGATTGTTATGCTGTTATTTTTTATATCTTAGGGATAAGCAGATTGTTATATAAAAGTTTAAATCTACTCAATAAACTTTTTGCTTTTGATGTCGATTAGAATAAAATTCAAGCTTAGATTTTAATAATCATTTTATTCAGTTAACATTGCAACTTAATATGCTGTTTGTTTTTTTTTACTTAAATTTTTAATTAACTTTTGATTGCTTTAAAATTTGTTCATGTTTTTGGCCAGATTGTTTAGTAATATTATATAAAATTAATTCCTAATAACAGTTTTGACTGAAAATAATTTTATGTAAAGCTGTTTAGTAATAATTTCAAAATGGTTAAGTTACATATGCTTTTCATAATATTTTTTTACAAAACTTTACCTGATAAGATGATATTACAGGTTTACTTTATAATAAAAGTATAGTACTTTCAGTTTTAAACTGTTAATTAAAAATGAAATATCAAATCATAATAATAGTAGAGAATAATATTAAGAATGATAGAGGATTATAAAGAAGTATTACTAGTAAATACCTATAAGTGATCAAAAAATAAATAACTTATCAGTATTTGTTAGTTAAGGAACCTTACCAATTTTTTGACCATAGAAATGTATTGATACCTTTGAAAAGTCGTTCTAGACCCTTTCATTTATGTGTTTCACCGAGAACTAATAAAACACATTGGTTTGAAAAGTAAAAATTTTCTCAAACGTAATTATATTTTTATTTAATAAAAACTTTCATAAAAATATTTATTTAAATGATTTTTTAAAAAAATTAAATTAAGTCTAATAAACAAAAGGGGAATAATTTAAGGTGCTTGGATGTTAGTATGGCATGTTTTTACTTGAAATAGGACTTAATTTAACATGACATAGTAAGAAAACTACTCTCATGCATAACTCTAATTCAACTTTTTGTTTTAATTCCTTTATAAATGAAACATTTTATTAATGAAAAAGAAAGAATATTTTTGGGCATAACTGAATATTTTAGCAAACTTGGCCCACAACTGAATATGTGATGCCTATCTAGTAGCAAAGTATTGTTGTAATAATATTTTCATTGTTTCTCCTAAATTTTTCTATTTTCTCTTTTCTTTTTAATAATATGAAAAGAATTGCAAATCTTAATTTTGACACTTAATTTTACAATTCAATTTAATGAAATTATTAAACTTGGATTATGAATATTCGATAAATGTCTTCAATCGGAAAATATTTTTAAAAAAACCACAACTCTGGTTTGCAAAAATTGCTTGCTTCTACTTTGGCAAGCTCTGTTAATTAATACAATTATTTCATTACTTACATTATAATAAAATTGTTTTCTGTTATTTTTTTTTTCATTTATTGAATTTTGTTTTTAGGAAAGTTAAATGATTCGCCTTGTCACTGGTGGGGTATAGGAATATTTGATAATAAACAATACTATTTTTAAAGCTCTTAATTTTTCAGAAAAGTCCTGAATTTTTTTAAAAAAAAGTGCTTAATTTTTGCTTTGTTAAAAGAGTTGGAACTCTGAATTATATAGTGAACATATAATGGAATGAGAATAAATATTATAGATATTGATTGTACATGATATCTTAATTCATACATAATTATTAATTAAATATAATGAACATCTCTGCATGTTCAATAAAATCTTTAACTATTTACTTGGAATGCTTAGAAACAAACATTTAAAATTTATTATGTTTTTTCTTTATTTCAAAAGCATAATAATGGTTTAATAAAGATAAAAGTTGATTTTTTTTTTGTACTTTCTAAGACGTATAAGAAACTCACACATTGAAAATAGAAATGAACATACCACATGCTTCAACAGATATGTATATTTAATTTCATGAATGTATACAATGCATCTAGAAATTACATTCATTAACTATAAAGCTAATTATATTGTTTATCATGCCTTACATTTTTCAAAAAGTTATTTTATCAACTTCATCATTATGCTATTGTACATTTAAAAGGCATAAATATGACTAAGATAGTTATTCTCCTCATAATCATTTAATTTATTAATACCTTTAATACTTTTTATACCATATTTTTTGTTTCGTACATATAAGAATGCATGTAGAATATATTTAAGAAATGCACTCATCTTTGGGCGAAATTAGATCATTTCATGGAAAAACCTGGAAAAAAAACCAATTAGCCCCAAACATAATAAGGTCTTTTCATATAAAAGGAAGCCACAGGGACTGGATTGTGAACCCAGCCAACTACTATCCTCTTAAGTTATTTTGTACTTTTCAACTCATAGCCTGGTTAGGGAATAAATTGTTTGACATTCGAGTTTTATTAAGACTTGCCTTTTATTTCCACCGCATATAAGCTGACATGGCTGGGTTTTTGCAAACCAGCCAGCTACCATCCTTTTAAGGGTTTTTGTACTTTTAAACTCCTAGCATGGATAAGATATGAATTGTTTGACATTTGAATTTTATTATCCCTATCTTTTTATTTCTGATTACTATATCTATTGAAACTATGTTTTTAATGTTTTTGAATTTGATAGAAGCAGTAGCAAAAAAAAGTAAACAAGAAATTGCTGTTGAAATGAACCTTTCTGAAGCTGCATTTCTTGCAAGATTAGGAGGATACTTTTGATAATGGTAAATAATTATTTGTTCACTATGACTTTTTTTTTTTGTTTATTGCTTGATCAAAACTGTTGGTAGATTTTGTATTTTTTTAAAAAAATTCTATTTCTTTCGTGCTCCTTGTTAAAAAAAAATTCTTTTTTACTCCAGATATTTACAATAAATTTGCTTTTTTAAAAAAAATTTCATTTCTGAAGACCAACTACCAAACATTTTTTTTCTAGAAATTTTATACCATCGTTTCATTTTTATGTACGCAACATTAGTGCTTTTTAGAAACAAAGAATTTTGCATTAAACGACCCAATTTAAATAATCATCAAATGATTTATCAAAAAACTAGATTTTCTCATTCTATATTTTTGATTTTTATGATCTTTTTGTTTTAATCCAAGGCTCCTAAAAATGTAAACACTGCTTTCTTTTCAATTTTATGTACATGGTAAATTAAAAACAAGATTTGCATGTTTAAATACCGAAACTAACTTTAAGGAAACTTATTTATTTATGGTTTTTAACAAAAATTCAATTTCATTACCAAGGGTAGGAGAGATGAGCAAATGCCTACTTGGTCTAATCTTATAATAGCTCTATCACAGTACCATCTTTACACATGGCACACCCGAGCAGTACCCAGGGGGTGCTTGAGAATCATACTTTTTATAAATTGTATTAAAAATAAGCAAGAATAAACAACATTTTCTTATATATTGTGTGAAATAAATATATTCTATTGTATAATATGGGCATTTTATTTATTTTTTCTACAAATAGTAATTGATTATCATGCAAACACCAATAATTTGAATAGTTCCTCACCAAGAAATATATATTTATATACTTGTTCAAATTTTCAATCGTTAAAATACTTTTTATTCCTCCATTCAATTTAAAATACATTTTTTTTTAAACTTGTGAATTTTTATATTTTTATGGAGTTTTTTCAAATATTAATTCATTAATTAAATTTAATGAATTAATTTTAGTTTTATATGGGAAAAAATTATAATTATTTAATAAAAAGTAACTAAAGTAAGATTTTTCTTTGTTAACCTAAGTAGGAATTGACTTTATTTTGTGTATTAAACTACTTGTTGAATAGTACTACTTGTTTAGGAATCGGTTCAAGTATTCATACTTAACAGTATTTGATTAAAAATGGATGCTATTTGTATTTGGGAATTCAATATGTGTTTTTTATAGTTTATATGTATGTGATTAGTTAATTAGTAGTAATAATAAAATTTGAAAATGAGAATAGGGGTCTGCCCCTGGTGACTGGGTAAAAAAAAACTTACTATTTTTGCTGTAATAAAAGCTTTTTTAAATTTAAAACAATTTTAATCATGAAGTTAAAACTGCAAGTACGAATTCTTTATTGCCTTTTTGTGTGAAGTTTAGATAATGATAATTTCAGGTTTAGATAATGGCATTTTCTCAAATGCCGTTTTTTGGCATGTGTTACTTTTCTTGCCGGGGTGCGATATATATATATACAGTCAATTCGCTATAACTCGAATATTACTATAACTCGAATATTACTATAACTCGATTTTTTTATGAGGTCCCGACCCTTTTATCTTCAATTTCATATTAATTATTCTCTATTACTTGAATTTTACTCCCTTTAACTCGATTGTTTTGGGATCTTTTAAAGCAAGAAAAAAAAACCTAGGAGATGATATCGTGCCCCTTCCTTTGCAACACACACACAATGTCTTTGGCACTCTTCATGTAGAAGCTAAAGCTGTCCCTCTTGAAGTATGTGAACAGTGGTCAAATGAAACGTTACCAAATTTACTTCAAGGATACAGTGAAAATGATGTTTTCAATATTGATGAAATGAGTTTATTTTTTAAATGTTTTCCAAATAAGACTATGATGTTGAAGGATGAAAACTGCTCCGGGGGTAAAATGAGCAAGAAACATTTGACTGTCCTAGTAGGAGGAAATGCGTCTAGGACAGAGAAATTGCCCTTACTTGTTATTGGAAAATACCGAAATCCCCGATGTTTCAAGAATGTAAAAACGTATCCTTTGGATTACAAGTCTAACAAAAAGTCTGGGTTAACATCAGTTTTATTTGAATACTAGGTAAGAAAATTGGAGTGCATGTATTTTTGTTCATTCAGGGTTTGTAAAAAGTGCTTAATTTTCTATTTTTTAAAAAGAGATTTTTTTTTTGCTGTGTCGACTGTTGTTCTAAATTACAAAAAATGCATGGTTTAGACAATTTTCTCTGCAGTATTTATCAGAAACTAGTTATTTTATCATGATTATGTAAAAGGTTTTGAAAATATTTCTAAATTTTACTGATTTTTTGTTTATAAATTAAGAACTTTAAACTATAGGGGAAAACAATTTTATTACTGCACAGATCCTAATTATGATTTTTTTTTTGGGGGGGGGAAGTGAAAATATTTTTTGAGTGCTTAAAAAGTACTTAAAAGGTGCTTATTTTTGTTGGAAAATCTGGCTACGCACCCTGTTATTGCATTATAAAGATTTTTTTTTCTGTAATAAGATTGAAACCTCATGAACAGTTACTCATCAAATTTATGAATGTGGCCAATTTTATTGTGAAATGTGACATACCAAAAATAAAATTCATTTTGAACATTGAGAAAAGATTTGCAAGAAAAGATTAAGACCTCCAACTGATATGCTCGAAAAGAGTGCCAATACAGATGCTGTCCTTGTCTCCTAGGTCAATATTTTGCTGCATTCTTTCCATGCCCTTAAAATATAGTGGTAAAAAATATGGCTAGGCCATAGCCCCACCTTGTCAGAAACTTTCACTGAACATTAGATACTCTAATAGAAGATTCACTTTTTGATTTATGGCACTTTTTTGCAAAATCACCTAAGGATGAAATTTGTCAATTTGGTGATTAATTTAACTGATAGAGAAATGTAATAATTATTCAAAACAATTTTTGACATCCTTGGAAGTATAACTAAAAAATGCTTTGAGATGTATTTTATTTTATATTATTTTATAACCGTCGTTGAACAGCCGACCCAATTTCATGGGTTTACGACTACTAATGTTCAACTCCGTAGCCTTGTAATTTTGACCCAATCCAGAAGACAAGGAAACCCCTGGATCAGTACCCCCAGAGGTATTTATTTGTTATGGGAACATGGAGGACTTTGACACTCGACAGATTTAATGTGCATCAGTCACCATTTACTACACGGGGAGTCTTCGGCCGGCGAGGATCGAACCCACGACCTCTTGGATATGGGCCCAGCGCCCTACCGACCAGGCTATCCCGGCCCTTTGAGATGTATTGTAGCAATCATAATTTTTTGCAGTTAGTGGTAAAAAGAAATTTTCAGGTACTTTTTTTTATTGATTTTTGTACCAACTTTAAACAGCACTTTAATAATTGATAATAATAAATGACTGTAAATATTTTTTTGTCAAAATAGTACAAAATGGGAATTAAAAATCTAAAGTTTAAGCACTCATTAAAGGTCTTAATTTTTCAATCAATGAAGACACATGTAAAAATTTTTTTACTGTATACAGTCCATGGCCAAAATTATTAGACGCACTATAAGATTCGATGTAAAATCTTAATTATCAGGTGATACTATACAGCTTTAGTGTTTTTATGTGACTGAAACACTTTTGCACTTGTTTACATTCGTGTATCAATTGGTTAACATTGTAATGCAATGCATTTAAAGTAAATACAAATAGGAAGTATATAAAAAATGTTCTGAATTAAAACCCATTATATGTATGTGTAAATATAAAAGTATTGCAACTGGTGCAAAACATATAATTATTAAAAAGCTACATTGCATCTAATAATCTGGTCTAATTATTATAATATACTAATATAATACCTGATATAATAAATGTTCTATATTTATATACTAATATATTGTCTAATTTATCCAATTGATACACGAACGTAAATAAGTGCAAACTGGTTTCAGGCACGTAATAACAATGAAGGTGTATGGTATCACCTGATAATTAAGATTTCAACTAGAATCATACAGTGCGTCTAATAATTTGAACAGGGGCTGTATAGCAACTGTATATGTCCATATTTCACTATTTTCGAAACATATAATTATATCAAATAGGAGATCTGTCCCGTTTGTAATATGGCAAAATATTTTTTATACGTGTTAAATTTTTATGTAAAAAAAATCCTTTTTTTTTAACTTATGAAAATAATAGCAATGTCAATATTTTTTTTTTAAAAAAAATGTTTTTTGTATTAGCTATTTTAGGTTTTTCTTATGTTGAGATTTATTTGTGAATTTGTAATATAAAGTTAGTTTTACTATAATGCTTGAGGTTTGAAATTTTTTTGATCTTTTACTAGGTGTCTGAGAGGAAGCTACCGCCTACACCTCCTAGACAGCTTACTGTATATGAGAAGCTAATGGCATCTATAAAACAAGAACACAAGTTAAAACCCACACCCACAGCCTCTCCTGTGCCTGAAAGGGTAGGAAAGAGGAAAAGTAAGCAGAATTATGGTTTTGTTTTGAAATAACATATTAAAAGAGTGAATTATTTATGTTACAAAAATTCAATAAAATCAATATACTACCCAGATAGCAAAATAAGGTTTATTTCCAGTAAGCAAAAAACCTTTTAATGCAAACCTAAAAAGGTTTGTAATGAGGTTTGCAAGTAAACCTTCGAACCTTAAAACGAGGTCTGCGACAATCTCCTCTATTCTACTCACATTAACCTAATCCAAAACCTTGGAAAACAACCTTCTATATAAAAACCTTAAATCGAGGTTGTCTTAGGGTTTTCAAGCATGAAAAAAACCTTAATTAAAGCTAGTCACTTTTAGTTAATCACTTTTTGACTCGCTCAATTTACGACGATGGTATCGTAACGCAATGTAATGTTTCGATTGTATTATTGGCAGTTACTGATATTGATTTTCAGTTGGATTTTAAATATTCCAATATATTTCAAACAGTATGGAAAATTTGAATCGGGCATTTGAGTATTTGCTTTTTAGGGCAATAATTCTATAGAAATTTTGAGCAGTTATTAGTATAGATTTCTCCATAGTTATTAAATCTTACATTTTTTATTCGATAACATTTCGATACAACAACCTAATCTTGAGAAGAAACCCCTTTTTAAAGAGTTCTATTCTCGTGATTTTGTCCTCTATCTTTTTTTGGACAATTACCACTACGGATTTCATGATTTTTAAATTTTTTTATTGTGATAATTATTTACAAAATGCAAAAAAGGAAATAACTTAGGGGGGGGTGGCAAAATGCGAGAATACCACCCATAATATTAGAATAAAAAATTATTACATGTTCAATTTAAAAGAATTCTATAGTTTTTTTTTTTGTAGTTGTAAACAAAGCATTCTTGTTATTTTAAATTAGTAACATATATGTTTGTTATTATTAAAAGTATCTGGCAGAAAGATATTAGTGCTGGACCATTATGTCCCAGATAGCTCTAAAAAATTCTGCCACAGGCCTATTTTATATGTTAGAATCCTTATATTATTAGGTTAAAATGTTCTTCAAGAAAAACAGTTATAAATATGTATGTTTTTGTATATTTTATTTTTAGTTGAAACTTCTCGAACAAAACTAGAGGACACAGATGATACGCCACAACCACAAGGATGACTTATTAAAGCAGACATTAGTTTAAGGTTTTTCTTCAAGTTACGAGGCAAGTATTTATCAGTATGATAAATGATACAAGATAAAAAAAATTTTATAGAACTTCTAATTCTTATTAATAGAAAGAAAAAAATTAGACCTTAAATTTTAACTATGGCTTGATATATACTGACAAATAGTTTTACATTTAAGTTTCCTGACTTTTTTTATGCAGAAATAAATTTTGGAGAATTAAAAACATAGAAGAGATAAATATTTTTGTTTTAATTTACTTTCATTTTGTATTGAAACATTTCAGAGGGAAAAAAATACAGTGTGTGAAGAATTGAACTGAATTGTAATACAAAATGGATAATACATTATTATTAATGACATGCATGAAATTTTGATATTAAAAACACATTTCATTAAAAAGTTAAGAGATATAACTTATGGAGCATAGGAACCTTAATCTGAGAAGAAGTATTTTTAAATATGTTTGTATTTAGAAAATATATTCAGGTAAAAAAAATATATTGATTTGATTTATTGAGATAAAAAGAAAGCGAGCATTCCACTTAAGTATTTCAAATTTCACCTAAGTTAATAATCATGCTAAAATAAGTAAAATAAATGAATGAAAAGAAAGTCTCCTTCTGAAACTTTCTATCAAATGTTTTTAAAAATAAATTCTACAAAATATAATGTAAAGTCATTCTTTTATATTTGAGTGAAAAAAAAGTTACTTTACAACTCAATTAGAAATCAAAGTTAAGCATTTTAATGAAGAGCTAGATCTATAACCTGTTAACTGTATTAGTTTAAGAAATTAAATTTAATAGCACTGCAATCTGTACTGTAGGGTTCATATCAAATATAACACATATGATTTTCACTATTTTTTTTTTTAAATTTTATTCCCAAATGCAATGATCTAGTTTTGATAGCCTAATTGCATTTTATTATTGCAAAATAATTGAGCTGTAATGCAATTCGATACCATAATCTTTTCTTATGAAATGTTTCATTAAATATAAATTTTTTTTTAATATTTTCATACAAAAATTATTTAGCGATATTTGCATCTGGGTTTTTCAGGACAAAAAAAGACATATTTTAATAAATGATAACTTACTTTATCTTATATAAAACATTACCTTCTGTGATGAAGCTCCAAATTTATAAGTGGAAAAAAAAATCAGCACAAATTTTTATTCTAGTAAACTTTATTACATAGTATGCAAGCCTAATTGCTCGTAATTACACATTCTTTGAAATAACGAGCTGCAAGATTGATACTTATGAAGTGAAATTTTATCATTAAAATCAAAGTTTAATAACATTTTAAACAAACAGCACAAGGTATTTACATTATTTACAAAATAATTTGGCCTTTTACATCAATGTATTTTCAAGTGAAGAGAAAACTATAGAAATAAGTATTTATTTAAATTGGTATTACAACTACTTGTATTTACACATTTATTGAAATAGCAAGCAACAATATTGATATTTATGAAGTGGAATTATATAAATAAAATCAAAGTTTATTACATATTAATAACATATTAAAGAAATGGTACAAATTATTTACATTATTTACAAAATAATTAATTCAGTACAATCAATAGCTTGACCTTTTACTTCAATGTATTTTTAAGTGAAAAGTAAAATGAAAATTATTCAAATAAGTATTTACTTCTACCTTTGTTTTAAGATTTAGAAATATATATATGTTTCAGTCTCACACAATGGAGGGCAAAGAAAAATGACAAATTTAATAATTAATAATAGTAAAAAATAGTTTTTAAAATTTATATAAAACCTAATTCTCCAGCTGACATTTTCCCTCTGAAATATTAATTAATTCTCCAAAACTCATTGGGAAAGCTTATTATAAAAAACATAATTTCCAATTTAAAGAAATTCTATATTTCGAAAACTATATTTATTACAACTACCAGTATTTACACATTTATTGAAATAGCAAGCAACAATATTGAAATATTATGAAGTGAAATTATATAAATAAAATCAAAGTTTATTACATATTAATAACATATTAAAGAAATTGTACAAAGTATTTACATTATTTACAAAATAATTAATTCAGTACAATCAATAGCTTGACCTTTTACTTCAATGTATTTTTAAGTGAAAAGTAAAATGAAAATTGTTCAAATAAGTATTTACTTCTACCTTTGTTTTAAGATTTAGAAATATATATGTTTCAGTCTCGCACAATGGAGGGCAAAGAAAAATGACAAATTTAATAATTAATAATAGTAAAAAATAGTTTTTAAAATTTATATAAAACCTAATTCTCCAGCTGACATTTTCCCTCTGAAATACTAATTAATTCTCCAAAACTCATTGGGAAAGCTTATTATAAAAAACATAATTTCCAATTCAAAGAAATTCTATATTTCGAAAAAAATAATAATTTTGTTACTAGTAAAACATTTTAAAGTCAGTTAACCTTAATTACCACAAGAGAAGCAGATTCAAAACAGTTATATTTCACAAGTAATTTAATTAAAAGTACCAAAGAGAAGTCACATTTAAAAAAGAAGACATATATATTAATTTCAACCAACCTGAAGTATAAACCACAGGATACTACTCAACTTAAATTTATTTGAATTTAAATAATTTTATTAATTTAATTAATTCAAATTTATTTTGAATAGAAGATTGCAGAAAAATCAGTAGCACATAAATTTCTCATAAAAAAAAGTATTTGGAAAAAAATTAATAATAAATGTTTTCAGAAATTAAAAATAAAAATGAATAGTAAAAAAAATTAATAATAAAATTTTTATAAGTTACCAACTATATCACGCATAGCACAACTTTTACTGCTCATTCTAACTATTTTTTTCAAATCCCTATTTTTCTTCATTCCAAATATTTTTAATCTGAAGCTGACAAAACGTTGAATTATCTTTAATTTTATATTGTGGCAGGAGGGTAAGTGATTAAATGGGATTCAAGACTCCGAAACAAAATTTCCATTCGATAAAATAAGTTTAAAAAGATATTCTCTTTGACAAAAGTTAAAGCATTTGATTTATATTGTTTAAGGTATACTAATTGGGAAAATGAGGCGGAAACATTTTCATCACTAACAATGTGATTTAAACATACTGCACAGCTGGTGTTCAACTTTTTTATTCTGGACATTATGTAGCCTGCAATATTATAAAGACAATTCATTTCTAAATTGCTTAATTTGGAAGGATTTTTGTCCCAATCTTTTAGTAAGACAATCTCTTTGTTTTTTTGTAAGTCAGTTGATTTTTTTCTATTTTCTTTATTTACTATGGATGTGGAAAACAATTCCAAAAATCCTGGTACCAACTCCCGATCATCATTCTCATAACTGCCAGAACAATTTTTAAAATACTGGGAAATGCAAATTAACTTAAGGTTATTTTTGAACTGCAAAGCAGTTGGTATAACTTGCTTTGATCTTATTAGGCTAAAGAAGTTTTCTACATAATCTTGTGTGAAACGAGAAGTTAAAATATATTTAACATTCATTTCACCAAGAAGAACTGATTGTAATTGCAGCATCGACATAGTTGATATAATGACACCAGTCTGTATGGGTTTCCAAATTATTTTATCTTGATGGTTTACAATTTTTAAGTTTTTGAATAAATTTATGGTCTCGGCTAAAAAAGTTATTGTTTCAAAATACGATTGTTTATTAAAGTTACTGATGGCAATAATGGGATGTCTGGATGTCATTAAAGTAAACCATCTATGTACATGCTGCAAAAACCATGCAGTAGTTTTTAACGTTTCATCTTTTTCTTCCTCAGCTATAAGTTTCAATGCACAGCTTACTTCGTGTGAAATAACAGCTGTTGCATTTGAAACTTTCATTTTTTGAAAATGATTGTTTTCCAAGTGCCCTAACGTTAATTTTGGTGCTAATTTCAATTCAGCATTTTCTTGGTGGTAAAGAACTTTACCCAAATGCTTTGATTGTACCTTAGGATAGGACAAATCATACTTGTTTAAAAAATATTCAGGTAGAAGAAAATACTTATTTGCTAGAAGGCACGAGTTGATGTTCTTTATAAGGTGAGGCACATCAGCCATAAAAGTCAACATCTTTGTGGAATCACAAGGATGGGGTATGGATGATTTATCAACACCGTTTCGGCTGCACTTTATGCCGAAGTCTTTCCAGGTGGCTCTATTTGAGGACCCCATGTCTGTTGTAACATTAACAACACAGATACCTATCTTGTGACATTCTTGTATGATTTCTATGATGATGTTTTTAAAATCAATACCCAGCCCTTTACCATTGCTAAAATAATAAGCAATAACCTGCTTCCAGCGCGTGCTAATTCCTCCTAGCATAAAAACCAAAGCATTTTTGGCTTTTCCTTCTTGAGAGGGGTATGTCACATCCCCAAAGTATGTTCCCGAAGAAGGGTCATATTCAACGCTAGGAGTTATAGCCATCTCATCAATGGCTAAATTACTCAGCTTTTCCTGGCTATACTTAAAGTTTTTCACTTTTACTTCCAAGAGCTGCAAAACTTCTTTCAAAATTCCAGAAGGAAACTTTATGCTTTCAATCCTCCTTTGGAGCGTGCGCTTTGACAGATAGGGAAGATTATTCGCCAACAAAGCGTCATAGCCACTAGTTCCACAAGAAAATTTTAGGCCCAAAGCAGTTTGAATGGTTGTATTAGACCATTTCGATACTTTTGATTGACCAAGCAGGGGTCTGTTCAGACCGAATTTACTACCGTTTAGCGGTACCTTCACAAATTCAACTTTAGGAAAAACGGTAGTTTCACAAATTTAATTTTAGGAAAAACGGTAGTTTCACAAAATACTTTCTTAAAATTATACATTTGTATTCCTTAAGAAATGATAAATCCATATTCTTGCCATATTTTTGTGTTGGATTTTTAAATATAATTTTTATTTTTCACAAAGTATGTCTAAATTTTCACAAAATAGGTACCTCTCAGAAAAACCTAGACAGATCCCTGCCAAGAGTTTCTATTTGGTCTGCGTTAAAAACTTTTTCCAGGGGCTGGAAGTTTTGTTTTAGTTTTCTTTTAAGTTTAAATAGCTCTAGAGATTTTTTTTTCAGTCTAGCTTTTAAGAGTAAATTTGCAGTCTTCAATTTTTTATTTTCAGATTGAGACTTATGCAGCTCAGTTTTCAGCTCACTTATCGTGTCATTTGGTGAAACAACAGTTTCTGTGAAAATTTGAGGGAGTGGTCTTACAATGGGAAGCTTCCTTTTCACATGCAAAGGAGAATAACTAAAAAGTGTCGGAACAGCATTCCTTTTTAGCTTTCTTTTGTCATTTTTTATGTCGAGCTCCCACTGGTCATCATCAAAATGAACCTAAAATACAAAAAAAACTTTTTTAGCATTTTATGCTTAAAATAAAAAAAGATCACTTGTGGTAGGACAGTTATTTGTAAATTGGCGTTTACCTATAAACTTCAAAGTCTTATTATAATTCTCTTTAATTTTTTAGTGTATAATCATAATTCCTCTAAAATATAGTTCTGGTATAAATAGAAATATTTTAGATCCTTACATATTTACCATATATTATACAACACAACAGAAAATATTCAAAAACTATAAGAATTAGGGAGATAATAAAGCAAAATGGTTTATATAGCTAAATTAAATTAGTGAATAATTTGAGTACTTTAAACTGAAAGCTAGATAATCATCAGGAAAAAAAATTGTTTTCAGAATTCTGGAAAATCTACAAGAACCCAAAAAATAAAATAATGCAATAAGATTTGAGTAGCTTAATATAATACGATAAATATAACATAGATTTTCATTAATATTGAAAATTTTCAGTTAGGATTCATATTCTTATACACATAAAAATCATCCAAATATTGATGTAAAAAATGATGTAAAAATATGAATGATGTGAAAACAAATAAAAAATATTAAAAGGCTAACACAAGGAGTAGTTTCCAGAATAGATGAATGAAGAAAAACTTTTAATAGATAGTGATTATTTTAAATTTACAGATAAGTTGACAGATAGAAAAAGTAAAAAAAAAATATATATATATATATACATATATAAAATCATTTGATTCACTTCACTTGGTCACTTATATAATAGAAAAAATCCTCCTTTTATAGCTTTTCAAAAGTTTCAAAAAAAATTTCTTTTATTTGTTTCATTATGCATAAGATTATTTTTCTAGTCCATCTTTTAAAAATGCATTAGCATTTGAAAAAAAAAAAAACTTTAAAAGAACTTTTATATAGCTAGATAGTTTTAAATATATTTCTAGTTTATTTTCAATAAAATTTCAAAACATATATTGAAAATATACAAAATAAATACTAAATTTCTTAAAGTATTTTTAAAAATTCTTTTATTATTTTCTTCAAAAACCCACAAAGAAACTCATGAACTCTGTGCATATGAACCATGAATTAAAATTAAGATTTTTTTTTCTTTTTATAATTTAAGCCAACATATAAATAAATAAGTTAAGCTACTTTGCAAAATGTAATAACTGAAAGTAATGGAAATTATGGGAGTAATGTGAATTTATAATGTGATTGAAACAGTCAAATAAGATAAACAAAATATACTGGTCTCATTAATTATTAAATCAGTTGAAAATATTTGTTTTTATTTAATACCAAATTAACTTTTGTCAATGTAAGCAAAATTTGCTTTTATTTTAAATATATACAAATTAGTAAAACTAAATAGAGAAATTGAAATATGAATATTCTTTGAATTCATAAATACCTATGTTTGTGAATACAGGATATTAAACCTGAACTACAAAAACCAAGGTATTTTACATTCATATTCATACATAATATAACAAACTTTCAAAGCAAAATAAACAAACTAATAAAACAACTAACCTTCAAAATATTTAACACATTAACCATTCTCAAAAGTAAGCAAAACAAATTTATGTCTTAATGACAAACAATTTTATAAAACTTAAAGAAATAAAATAAATAGAATTTTAAATAAATTCATAACTCAACATGAATATTTTTCAGTTTTTGGCGTTTTTACAAAATTATAAGCAACCTGGATATTTTGCATATTGGTAGTTAAGAGAAATAATGCTTATTATAGGAATAGTTCAGATTTATTATTTAAAACACTTAACATTTAAAGATAATAAATTATACTGATTAATTATCTAAAAATCCAATTTTTACTTTCCCCGAAAAGTTAAGTAGAATCTTTCAATTTAAAGAAACTATGTAAAAACTTACTTCACACAAACAGCTAGAATCAGTAGGTTCCCAATTTAAGCGCTTAACTTTAGATGCCCAAAGTTTTCTTCGTTCAGGATCCTTGGGAAAAACTTTTAATTTAAAGCCTTGTTCAGACCTATTACTGGATTCATATGCAGAGCATCCAGGCATTTTGCTAATAAAAGAATAAATAAATAATTAAATAAATCGATACATTTAAAGTTTATATTGAGAAAATACATTTTTTATAAGCAAAAATATAAAAATTTAATACATTATCTCATATAAAAAAAAAATATAAAATATATTGAAGTTATTTCAATCCTAAATGAATATACTAATTGATTATTTAACTCTATCCATTTGCCTAAGAGTAAATACTAAAGTATCAGTAATATAAACTTTAAGATTGTAAAGCACATGTTATTACAGATTTTTAAGAAACATAGTAAGAAAAATTAGCATCTCACATTGTTAAAAAAAAGACTGATGAAAAGACTTCTTTAAATAAATGCTACAAATAAAATATAAAAATTAATATGATTATGTTATTCATTTCAGAAATAATAATTAACAAAACAAATTGCATAATTTATTATTTTTGATTACTTTTTCAGGAAAAAATTATCGCATATTCACCTAAAAAGGTATTGCTTATTTCAACAAATTGTAAACAAAATTTCGATAATTAGTTGAAATTTAAAACAAACGTGCATTTTAAGTTGGTAACGAAAAGTAAACAAATGCTACTTGGCGAACATTGTAAAGCGCCAACATTTCAAAGTAATATCGCCAAACTCTGCACTTCTGAAGTTTTTATAAAAGATGTGCAAATCTTAAAATTTATAGGTAATTTAGATAGAAATTACGTTTATTAAAAGTAAATACATTTATTCTTATGAAATCATTAGTTATTTCATCACCTTGTTCTCTTCACAATGAGATAAACAAAACTTTATATGCACGCAAGTAAGTAATAATAAGGATTAATTCAAATAACTAATAATTATCCAAATTTTCAGCCATAATTTTTACATTTACTGTAACTGTGAAGTTTCTTATTGAAAAAAAGTAAGTAATGAACTTATTACATACCTTTATTAATGCAGAACATAAATTTTTTGAGGCAGCTAATTTTCACTCCATGTTATTTCAATGGCGAATTTTCCACTCTCGCCTCCGGCGGTAAAGTTTTTCTGTCCACCAATCAGGAATCGTTTCACCCTTGTCCACTCTCTTTTACTCTAGGCTCTCTAGGTATTTTGACTATTTTGTGTGAAAAAGTATAAATTGACTTTTCGAAACACAAGAAACATTTTTAAACAGATCTATATATCATAATCTCTATATATCTTCAATTTCATTGAAGATATTTAGAGATATCACTATTGGCAAAAAAATATCTAAATTCATAATTGTAAATATTTTGTAATTTCAAAAATGCATTTTTGAAATGTTTCAAAGTACTCAGTCACTTTTTCAATGATAATATAATTAAAAAAAAAGAAAACGAAAACTAATGAACTTTTCTGGAATGCAATTAATGAACTTTAAAAAAACACATCCATGTAAATAGCACATTGATTTCTCTCTGTTTATTAGTTATGGATTAAAAGCATGTGTAATGAAATATTCTTGCTGCATTTTGTATTATTTTAAGTGTAAAAATTTATGCATTATTTAAAAAGTTACTATTTTTTTAAAAAAAATATTTTTATCAAAAATATTTATTAATGAAAAAATGGATTAAACATAATAAAATATGTACTAAAAAAGAAATAAATTTTTAAATTAATGAAAGTTATAAAAAAAAGTTATGTATATAAGAAACCATTCAGTTTTGTTTTATTCATTGTTGACACAGTTAAAATAATAAGTTAATTGTGTGATTGTTTGAATTGCCTTGGAACCAGTTGTCCTAGAGTTTCTGATATTAAGTGAGCTTTAATGGTACCAAACCTTCCAATTTTACTTTCTAGCCGATAATCTCCATTTCATTCCTGGTAGCAAATTATGTGTGTTGTATATAATATGAATCAGACTGTTTCGTTTTTATTATACTTTTATTAAATAAAAATTAATAAAATAAATAAACTATATACATGAGGAAAATTATTGGCGCTGCTGCAATCACAGTAAACAATGAAAAGTAGTTCATGAGAGAACTTCCAAAGTTGAACTTGAAATACGTTTGATTCTCTGACAGCGATGCAAAGTGGGGTGGGGGCTGTGATAAGGGTAACACACGTAAGCGTACATTTTTAATATCTAACATATTAAGGGAAAAGTCCCAAAATTCTTTATTAACTGTCTATTTTTTCTGTAGAACTATTTATTTCAGTAAGTCTTTGATCTGCAACGCTGCATATAGACAACTCTGTGCTATTGATGTCGCTGTTATGCTTATTTTCTTTCTTCAATAAATTTGTTAAGTTTAATTTTTAAGTTAATCATTGTCTCTTTTTTCATTCTTAGTTTTCATTTCAATAATTCTAACCGTAGCATGTAAATGAAGAACTTAGAAATAATTTTGTTTTGTTTTTAAATTGAATTGTGTTTTATGTTCTGAAATATTATTGTTTTGTTTTTAAATTGAATTGTGTTTTATGTTTTCAAATATTATAGACTGGGGCTGGAGCCAGAACCAATTAACCAGTAGTTTATAACCTGGATTGTCAGTACTGAATAATTGCTGACAGAAACAATGAGAGGAAGTGTATAATCATTTCAGAAGATAACAGAGTTGATTGCCGATATCTGAGGAAAAAGGACAATGAAGATGCTTATCATAACAAGTAAAAAAAAAAAGGAAACTAAAGCTATTATTCGTAAACAGTTTCTAATAATATGTGGGCTTATTTCATGAATTTTTCATTTTGCTCTTACTAACATATTTAATCCATTATTTTACCCATTAGTATCATTAAGTACAACTCCTTCTACTAGAAATTTTTTTACAGCTGTTACTGTCGGATACCTTGAGTTTTCATTGATTACAAAATAATATAAATAAAATGAATTTTTATAATCAGAGTTTATTAAAGTTAGATAAACAAATTTCTTTTTAAATATTGAAGAAAGTACTATTATTTTGAGGAAAATTATATAGGGCTAAGTATATAATGTTATGCTAAAATATTTTTGGAATTGATACTGATTTATTAAAGAAAATTCAATAAACTTATTACCTAAAATTAATTTCATTACATTGTTTAAATTTTATGATTTTTGGAGTTTTATTTAATGAAAAGAATTGGTCATAAACTTGAACTTCTGTGATAAATAACTAAATTCATAAATTCAGTGTTTATCTCTACAAATAAATTTGATGAGAAATGATCAAATGAATGAACACATTACACACAAGAGAATATAGCTCCCCAGTGTTAGGCTATTTTTTTCCTCCTTCTTATGCTAACCTTAACTGTTACGCACATTTATGTAAACAAAGCTTGTCATTGTTATTTTTTATACATCATTATTATTTTTTGTATTTTTTGTAGCTCTTAGTAGATGGTTGCATAAATATTAGACAATTAGCGAAAATAGCTTCTGAATGGCATTTAAAAATAAATTATTTCTTTTAAGTATATATATACAGGGTGTCTCAGTTAAGCGTTTCAGAACTTCTAAGAGGAGTAGGGGGCATCCTGACGACTCGAAATCATATAGCAATGTGGGGTCGGAAATGCTTTCCTGAAGCGGTGACGTACACAGAAGCACCATAAAGAAAAGAGACAGTAAATGAAAAATGTGTATTTTAGGTTTTCACAATTATTAAAAAACAATAGTTTATCCTATTAGTTGTAAAACAATTTTTTTTTAAAATTAAACTCTTGATATAGTGTATGAAAATAAGTTATAGTTCGTACAAAAAAATTTTTCTTTACTCACTTGCAATTTACTGAAAGAAAGCTAGGGGGACAGGAATTATCCTCAATAAAGTAACACATAGAGTTTTTAAGATTTAAGTGAAACTTATATACCATAAAAGCTCATATACCACTGCAATTAACCTTTATTATTCTTTAGTGAGAAATGTTATTTGTAACCTAAGACAGGGTATGTAGCATTTTTAAAAAGTGCTTAAAGGTGTTCATTTTTGATTTACAGTTTTTAAATGGCATTAAAAGTGCTTTTTTTATTTGGAGGTTTGTAAAAGGTGCTTAATGTTCTTTCTTTTAAAAAGAGATTTTTTTCTTTGCTGTATCGATTGTTGTTATAAATTACAAAAAATACATGACTTTCACAATTTTCTCTGCAATATTTATCAGAAACTAGTTATTTTGTCATGAATATATAAAGTTTTCGATTTTTTTATTAATTATATTGATTTTTTGTTCATAAATTAAGAACTTTAAAAATAGAAAAAAATAACTTTTATTACTCCACGATGTTTTTGTATTTTTAACTTTATAAAATTCTCCAAAAATTAGTTGGTTATAATTTAATAATAATAATAGATTTTATATTGCACTCTTTTTCTGAAAGCTTTTGTATTCCCTTTAAAAGAAATCTGTGAATTATTTTTCTCAGCAAACCAACCAATCACACATTTTTTTTACAATCGCTAACAGCAATGTTTATCGACAAATTGTTACAATTGTTGCATTAATGCTACTTTTTTCTATTTCATTTTAACTTTTTATAACATATTTTAATTTTAAAAAAAGTTTTTTTTAAGAACTAACTATATACTAATATTTAATTTTACTCTTTTGTTCGTCAATAATTGATATTTGATTCAAAGTTTTGTACCAAAACAATAAAAAATCTTGCCAAATTATCAAAAGAATTTTTTTTTTTCAAGATATGTTAAAAAAATAACATTTTAAATAAAATATTTTATAATATAGACACTTTTCTTGTACCCACATCCTACACTTTATTAGAATAAAGAAACTAAAACCTAGAAATTTTAAGATTTTATCTGGAAAATCTGGAATGAAGAAAATCTTAAAATGCCAACTGGAGATTTGTGTTTTTATCTTGACAGTGGTACAAGATATGGGAAAAAGTTGAAACATTTTTGCATTTGAAAGAACACAAAAGAAAAGCTCCTTGAGTACTTAAAATGATCATAGTACTGCAAAGAGTGCTGAAAAAAATGTAGTAAGAACCAAACATAAAAAAAAAAAAAAAAAAAATTATTATGAAGAAGTATTATCTTAATAAGTCATAAAAAGTTGCATAATATGTAAGCTGGAAGGTGTGGAGGGAACTTAAACATTATCTAGCAAATTAAGTATGACTTTTCTTTTTTATGCCAAATCGAATTAAATCAAAACCTAAATGAATAGGATAAACGATTTAGTAGTTATAAGGGTTATCATGCATAAAAGGTTTAAATGATGAGTTAAACCTATTTGTACATAAAAACCCTTTTAACTTCCAAACTATGAAGCATTCAGAATTCAACAGCATATTTGATAGCAATGCCTGATGTATATTAATTAATTTTATTTATTTAAATAGTGATTTAAGAGTTTTTACAGGTAAAGCTTCTAGTTTTGTATTCTTGGCTCTTTTTTTTAAAATCACATTCAGAATAAAACAACATGCAGAATATTATATCTCACGTGTTTAAATTGCAATTTTTAACTCATAAATTGATGAAATTATGTTTTTCATTCTAAATTATAAAATCTATATTTTGGGTATTGTCTTTTTTGCTTTTCCAAACCACTTCCCTAGACAGCTATGCAATAAAAAGTGTAAATCAAAACATAAAGCCTTTAAAACTCTTGTCTTCTGCTGATCACATTTTGGACTGTTTGGATTTCTTTTGAGAATTTTTTTATTTCATCATTGACTTTTTGAATATCTTCAAATTTTGGTCTAACTCTAGCAACTTGGTTTGGATTTAGAACAACTCTTTTAATTATTTATTTTCTTTTGATCATGTTCTATTTAGAATAAATGTTACATACCAAATAATACCTCACTTGCTCAGGCAGCAATGTCAGATGCTTAAATATTTATAAGTCTAAATTTGCATTATTTTTTCAATAAACCACATTAACTTCTAAACTTTTAGTTCCATCGATTGGGATTTGATTTCTTTTTTTCGATTTAACATGAACGAATACACCAGAAACAATAACTCCTTTGTCTAGATAGCAAAATTTAAGTTTTGCACTACTCTGACTTCTGTAAACTTAAGATAGTGGCAAAACTAACTCAAAATATCTGCATTTTGCTTTAAAATACGACTTTTGTAACAATGAACTGGTTTCCTCTAAATATTTTCATGTTTTTTCTATTTTGAAAGAATGTTCCTAGATCCCTAGCTTTGTTCCCTAGTTTTGTGATTAAACGAGTTAATATTATGTAAGTACTCATTTTTCCAAACATAAAAGTTATTTCAAATTTCATTAGCTATGGTCTGATCCTTATAATTAATATCATTAGAAAAAGAAATTCTCTCTATATATAAATGAATGTCTATGTGTCTTTTAAAGATTCATAAATCAGCCATCTGAATTTGGAGCATGAAGAAGGTCACTGTCATTATTCAAGCAATCTATGGCAAACTGTTCAAGCAGAATGAGCCAAAAAATTAAATAGAATTTTCTGATTGGTTAAGCATTGCCCATTGTTTTAAATTTAATAAAATTTTTCAAATATTTTAAAGATGACATCAATAGTGATAGTTTTTAGCTTATAGGTCTAATTGTTAAAAAAAAAAGGAAAGTTTATTGCTAGTGCATTAATATTTAACTATTTTTTTAATTGCTATGTCAGATAAATTCAATGAACATTAATGGTAGCATTTTATCTATTTTTTTATTTTACAACTTGATAACTATTCCAATTTTATTCTTCTTTCTTGATATTAGTTAAGTTTCTTTTCATAAGGTAGAAAAATCACTACATTTAAATACAAAGTTCACATTAAATTTTATCTCCAAGGCCTGTGAACAGTTCTTTCTCGGTTTGAGTGCTGTGGGAATCATTGGATAAAGCTTTGGTGGCTTATAAAAGGCCGGCAAATAGTTACAATTTTTATAAAAAATTAGTCTTGCCAGACGCTAGAAGAATTGCTGTTATGAGTGTTTGACTGGCTGGTAATAAAATTAAAAAAACATAAGGTAGTGGGATTCTTGAGAAATATATTTTATTAAAAAGTTTTTTAACTTCTGAAGGTTATATTTATATTTTTGATTAAATTTGTATTTTTATGTATCTGTCATTCATTATCTTATGTTTCTCGGCAGGATAACGGCACTGATTCGCTTTCAGGATTTGAATCCCAACCCTTCATCTTCTCTTCTGTCTTCTACCAGTTCATCCTGTAAGTCAACTTCTTCCTCTATATCCACAGCTTCAGCCAGACTCAGAAGTAAGTTATTTATTTGTCTGTTTTATTTTATTCTAAAGGCCTTTTCTCATCCTAATTTTTAAAAAAATTGTTTTTAATTGATTAATTCATGCATTCTATAAGATATTAATCATTAATTTTATTAGCGAAGAAAAGCAAACACTTTCTTTTTGAAGTAACAAACTTTTTATATTCTTTATTGTTTTATGACACATTTTCAGTTAATTTTTACATTAAAGATTTTAACAAAGTTGCCTTATGTATAATGGACAAAATAAAAAAAAGAACCGCCCTGAATAGCTTTTGATTTAATGTGATCGGATCTTCACATTCTAGAACTCAATCTTGATGGTTAACCTCAAATATGTTGATTAATTAATGTAGACGATAATTTAAGTCACATACATAAACATACTTTCTCTTAATAAACATACCTTTATTTCGATGTACTCGAATTTCTTACCCCCAGAATATAGAGTATAGCTGTATGATGGAAAATATGGTCCCAGTAGTCTGGTCAGGAGAGCGGTCCAATGTTTGAACCTCCTAATGTTAATTTTGCTTTTTACTCATTTAACCCTAAGTAGGACTTTTTAAGCAAATTGAATTTTTGCATACAATTATAAAAATTTTTATCTAAAGATAGACATGCAAACTAGAACTTTTAGTATATATCTATTATTTTTTATTATTTTACTTAAAAATAGTCAAAAAAAGTATTGGATTCTAAGGTATATAATTTCTTAGATCATTTTAAAGAATTCAGCTTTAAATTTTTAAAATACAAAATTAGAGCGAAATGGGTTGGATAGTTTCTGAGAAATCAAATTTTGAAATATTTTCAAAATTCGATTTCTCAGGAACTATTCTACCGATTATGCTCTAACTTTTTATTTCTCCATTCAAAAATACAGTTTTTAGAATATCAAAATTATATTCTTTACAATTCAATTTTTTTTTGCTATTATTAATTAAAATAATAAACAATAAATTCTCACTAAAAGTAATTTTTGCATGAAATTATCTTTCGCTAAATTATGTTAACAGTTGGGTGTATTGTGTGTAAAATTCTTCAATCTGCTTAAAATTTCTTGAGATATGATAAAATAAGTTAAAAGTAAAGTTAAGATTAAAGGGTCCAAACTATTTAGACAATATTTCCCAAACTTCCGCTACTCCTATATTTTAGGTGTCGGAAATCCGAATGCGTCGAATCAAAGGTATGTTTATTCAGAGAAAGTTTGTAATTTCATAACTTAAAATATCGTCTGCCTTAATTACTTAACATATTTTATGTCACCCTCACGAACTATTAAGATTGAGTTTTAGAACATGAAGATCCGATCATTTGATCAAAAGTTATTCGAGGTAGTCCATTTATTATTTTACGTACATATTCAACATATTTGCGTTAATTAAAATAAAGTGAAGAAGCTGAACATTCTCTGAAACTTTATTTTAAAAAAAATTCTTGAGTTTTTGCAAAATGCGTAAAAAGAGTTATAAAACATGAGCCTCTGCAACTTTTGAAGGCTTCCCTGACTAAACAATTGGAACAATTTTTTTTTATCATATGTATTTTTTTTAAAATAGTTTTGTAAAAAATCTGCCTTGGCCTGAAAACTTGCAAGTTTGATGTATGTTTCTGTGTTGTCAATGTTGTCAGGGGATGAACTTCTTTTTTTTAAATTTATAATTAATCATAACATGTTTTTCAAAATGATTTCTGATCCAAATTATTTGCTTTTCATTTGATAAAAGTGGTACTTTGTCTTTATAATTCATCTAGATTTTGAGTTTGATAACAAAAAATAATTGATTTAATTTGTTTAATAATTAGTTTTTTTAGTGGTATTAAGAATTTTAACTGTAGTATTGTTAAGTAATATTAAATATTATTTATATTTTTTTAGAGTTTAGGTCTTTAAATGTGAAAAGAACTTTTTAAACAAAATCTGATTGAAAGAAAGTTTTTAATATTTAATATATATCTCTTTTTAACAAATATGGTTTTGATGAACCCTGCTGAAGTTCTCAGATGCTTCGCTCTAGCCGCCACAACCCTAAACATGATATTACCTGGTATAGTTTTTTGCAATGCTAGTAAATTGTTTGTTTGCTAAAACTACTTTGACAGAATGACCTTAACTAATAATTTTGTTAATTTAAAATTAAAGTTCTTTTTTATTAAAGTTTTAATCAATCTTAGCATTTATATATAATAGTAAAATAGTCAGGTTCATTTAGGCTCTGCATTCAATAAATTCAATAAATAATATTAACTTTTTTATTATTACTGGTATTAAGAATTTTGGTCGCAGTTTTATTCTTAAATGATAGTTAATATTTATACATTTTATTAAAATTTTGATCTTAAAACGTGAAGGGAGTTTTAAAAAATATTTGATTGAAATTAAAAAAATTCCAATGTTAAATCTGTATTTTTTTAAACAAAACATGATTTTAATATTGATAAAACGTTTCGCTCTGGACTACTAAAACCCAAAGCATTTAGTTACAGGTTTTTTTAAAATTAATTTTTATTTATTTATTTATTTATTTTTGCTGTATAAGTAAGTTAATTATCTGTTTGCTAAAAGTTACTAATACAGAAAAGTCTTAACTAATAATGTTGTTAATTTGTATAACTGAAAAACTTGACTGATAGTTTATATTTTCTCAGAATTAAGAAGGAACTTCAAAGACCTATAAATTAGTGTAAAATTCACCTCGTTGATTACTTATTTTTATTTTTTAAACTCTTAAGAAAGCATTTTCATTCGTTGTTTATTTGATTTGATTACCTGATTATACAAAATGCCAGTAAATTTATTAAAATTGTCTTTCTTACTTTTCGTTCAAAATGAACATTATGAGACTTATTTAATAAATTTAAAATTTCTTATTTCTTGTTTCACTCAACATGAAACCTTCGAGCATTGTGATAAAAAGCTTTATTTATGCATAAAGTTCAGTCAGAGCAGTAATTTATAATTATTTAATTTTAAAAAATAAATAAATAAATTCTTAAAAATTTAAGAGTCGCTGTTTCAATGTTCGGCTTTTTTACAAAAGTGAAAAAATACTAATCATGAAGGAATGAATATTACTTTCAAGGTGATGCAGAGCAATAACCTCTTTCAATTATGAATAATTCTAGACCAAAATTTGCTTTTATAAAATTTTAGACTTCGCGATTTTTTTAAAAATGAGCTAGGTTTAGCACCCTCGATTCTTAACGAATAAGATTTTTAATGATATTGTTACTATTACTTAAGTAAAAAATAATTTTATAATTTTTTATATATTTGTCTCCATCTGGTATATACTATCTATGTCATAAGCTGCTGATTTTACTCAAATCACTCATTTATATTAAGCAAAAATGTTTCAAGTATGTTCTTATTAAGATTTTTGTGCGGGAAATAACTCATGATAGTCAAAATGTAGTTATTCAGAGATATACTCATGATAGTTATTCAGAGAAAGTATATTTATGTATGTGATTTAAGATATTGTCTACATTAATTAATAAGCATAAATGAGGTCACCCCCTCGAGCCATTAAGATTGAGTCCTAGAAAGTGAAAATCCGATCACATTAAATCAAAAGCTATTCAGGGTGGCTCTTTTTTATTTTGTCCGCTATACATAAGGCAACTTTGTTAAAATCTTTAATGTAAAAATGAACTGAAACTGTGTCATAAAATAATAAAGAATAAATAGAATAATAGAATATTTTCTTTTCATTCGCCTTGTACGAAAGTGGTTATACAACTAGCATACATATTCTGATGTGTGATTTTTCATTCCTAAATTTTTACTGCGGGTACAGTTTTTCATTTCTTATAAAGGCAAGATATATATATTTGGGAACTACAAATGTTCATAAAAGATTACATTTGTTTTAAAGCTAACAAAGTCTAATTTTATAAATCTGTCAAAAACTGTTCTTATCATTCTTTGTCATAAATCATGAATAAATTCGAAAAATTCAGTTTTAGTGAGTTGTTTTAAATCTCTAAAAGTATCAAGAAAAAATAAAATGTTGTAAGTTTTTTTCCTATAAAGTAAACAAAGTCTGAATTTATATCACTTTTCAGATTTGAATACATATTATTTTATTTTTACTTAGTATTTGAAAGTCTTAATGCCCAAATAATGTTTATTTCATAAAATTCTGTTAAAATTTGGCATTTAAAAAACTTTAAATAAAACAGTGACAATTAAACATAACAAACAAATTAAACATAAATAGTTTGAAAACAACCAATTTAGTATCATGGATGATAATTATAGCGGAAAAAATGTAATGATGGATTCCTATTTGAAATCTAACATCTTAAATATACTAAGGAATAAAGGACAAAAAATGCCAGAATGTGTTTTAAGTTTAATGTTGAAATGTGCATGTTTTCTTACAAATGCATCTTTTACTGATACATTTTGCTTAAAAAACTTGAAAGTATTTGCTCGGTATTGTTGTTGTTGTCTATGATGCACAGAGCAAACCATTAAAAATTAATTTCCTTTGTGAAGTTTTTACCCAATCTGCTAGGTATTCCTTCCCCCCCCCTTACTTTACATTTTATAATCTCTTTTTTCGTGGGTCAATGTAAATTTTTTATGATCTTTCTTACAAATATATATATATATATATATATATATATATATATAATTTTTTTTCATGGAAGTATATGATAAAGTAACTCTCTTTAGTAATTTGGCACTGAAGCATTCTTCTTGGATCTAAAAGTCATTGCTCTTGTTAACTTTATTAATCAGTAATTTTTTTTTTATTTGCAAATTTTATGAATGAAAATTTTAATTGTTTTATTTTCTTTCATTTAGAATTTGATCAAGTAATGCTTTGTAAAATAAAAACATGTGTAACAGTTAGAATGCCTCTTGACATACTTTTTTTTTGTTAGTCCAAGGCAAGGAATTTAGTTTTGCTACATTAACAGTGTTTTTTAAAGCTCTTTCACAAAGAAGATTATAAAGTTAAGCCACAGCCTTACACTCTAAGAGAATTTACAATTATATGCACTTGTGAAGACGAAATTCAGGTGTGGTTGGAAGTTGTATGGTATAATTGACTAATTGAAGATAGTGATGAAATACAGGATAATGAAAAATGAAAGTTGAAGATGAAAACTAAATCATAAATTATAATAAAACTTTTATTTAGTAGTATTTGTAGAGCTGAAGATACAAAAATCATATTTTATCAATAAGACTTTAAGCTAAATAAATTTTGCATAATAATATTAATAAGGACAGACCATAGGAGTTAAATCTCCCATTACCTACTTAATCAAAAGCTAAATTAAAAAGTAATTGAATTTTTCCTCACAGACAGTTAGAATCATGAGAAGAGATCCAAGGTTGGTGATTTATTGAAAAATAACATGGCCGAAAATAAAGCCAGTCTCCCATAATCAATATTAGGTTTGAGTCACAAATCGCCAGCAGGACTGTGAGAATTACTATAACCGTGTAACTGAAATATATTTGTGGTAAGAATTTTAAGAATAAAGAGTTATAAATTAAAAAAAAAAAATTCTATTAAGTGCAACAGTGAATTAATGAGTCTGCATTAGTATTGAAATAAAAAGTTAGCCGTTACATTGATCAATGAGAAAAGAATAAAATATTTTATATTCGCTATTTATAAAAATTAACTAATTGATTTAATTTAATTATAATTTGATTAAGAATGTGTAAAAAAGCAAGTTTCAGAAATTAAAGAAATTTTAAAAGCTAGAAAATATGTAATGTCCATTGTGGCATCACAACACTATCTTGCCTTAGTGAATTATCCTGACCATAGAATGAGCAAAAAATTTAAATATTTTAAAAGTTATTCAGCTTTTTTAAAACTGTCAACTTAGAGAAATTTTTCTTAATGAAAATTATTTAAATCGAAGACTTATTCTTAGCTCAGATAATGTAGCATTGGAATAATTGTTCCAGTATTAAAATGTAAAACCAGTTTCCCAAAAGTGACTTTTCTTCATATTGATGCTTTACTTCGTTTTCAGAATAAGCATGGATAATAATATTGGCTGAAGAAAGGTCAAATATGAGTGTCGCTTTCATGTGTTATAGAGGACAGGGAAAACAGTTTTTTTTATAAAATACCTGGAAAATTCCTACATCATACCTAGAAAATAACCATTCCCAGAATTTCCAATAACAGTAATCAGTGATTGAGATTCGAATTAAGTAATTCTAATGTTTATTACAATTATTTTATAAAATTCTACTTTTAAGTGAAACTTTTCTATGTATCCATTCTCATTCAATTATATGGTTTTGCTCACAAAATCTAATTTTTGACATAACGAATAAAACATATCAAAGTTTTCTGATAAAAAATTGCATGGTACTGGTATTAATAAAATATGATATGAATTTCCATTGAAATTTATCTGATATACCTGGAAAAATCAGGGAATTTTTTTCTGAAATTGAGTGGCATCTAGGATGACCCAACAGTTGTTGCAAACACACAGCAGTTATAAAAATAGCTTATTATTCACACAAAAAAGGAGCTTTATTTCATTTGATGACCGAGTCTTTAAAAAATATCCTATAACTTATTCCTATGGTCAATGACTCTTTGAGATGAATAAAAAAAATAATGGAGCGATTTTAAATGATAAAAAATAAAATCAAACAAAATGCAAAAGTATTAAAAATACTTATCAGCATTTTTAATGAGTTTCCATTTAACATTAAATAAAATATTAAAATTCAAAATTATTATGCAAAAAATGGCCAAAAATTTAGCATGTAAAATTATGTATACAATTCAATGTACTAAATTTAAATTAAGATTGTAAAATAAATAAAAATTATATTGTATTATTCTATTTTGATTTCTGTCATTAAAATTCTCAAACTGTCATTACCATTCTTATACAAATTTTAAGATGTATGGTAATGATATAGTTTAAGATGTATGGAATTTGTCCTACACCATAGCTACCAACTCTACTGGATTTTGACATTTTTTTCTGGATAAAAATTTTCCTCGTTTTTGTACATTTTTGAAAATTCTCTATAATTGAGGGAGTTTTCTAGTAAAAAAAAAAAATCCCTATTAGAATAGAATTTTTATACACTTTATGTCTCACTTGAATATTTAGATAAGTATTATGAATACATAATGAAGTGGGTCTCACTTAGAGTAATCAGTTTAAAGCTTTCCTATCTTTCTTTTTCTTTGTTCTAAAAATTTCAGTTTCTTTTTATTCAGAACACCCTTTTTAAATTATAAAATCTTTTAATTATCAATGATTATTTACTTCTCTACTGCTATTTAAAATTATGAGTTAACATGAAACTGAAAGTTTCGAATTCATATAATGTCAATCACAAATGAAAAATATTGCAGACCATTTATGTATATTAGTGTAATAAAGGTTTTGTATTTTGGTGACAATAAAAATCCCTAAAATTCTCTATCTGTAAAATATTTAGTATATTCTGCCGGAAACCAAATATTGTTACTTTTGTAAAAACTTTTATATATTTTGTACAAAGACTTATCTAGTATAAACTAATAAAAAACAAAAATTTACAATAATATTAAAATCAACTCATAAAGGGTAAGGATGTTAATGACAGCAATAAAAATGGTTCAACTTACTTTATTATTCAATATACCTAAGCAAGATTGCTAAATATTTCCATACAAATATTCTTTTTTCATTCTAAATCAGCTGCTAATAAGAATAAATGTTATTTGAGTTACTAGTGGCCATGAAACTGTTGAATGGTAAAGATGTAAAATGCTGGGAAGTCAAACTTAGTGCAAAAATATTTTTAAAATGCAGCGAAACATAAAGAAACAACTTAGTTTTAAATTTTTAATATATGTGGTAATCATAGTTTTTTTTTTCATGATCCATTTTAATTTTTATTTAAAGAATGGATAGAGCACCTTTTAGTATTTATATTTATCCTGATTAAAGAAAGGTAGTATGTAGCTCTGTAATTAAAATAAAATATTTTATTTTTATTTTAAACTTTTAATATTTAAAAAGAGAAATAGAAAATTTTCATTTCATTATATTTAATAATTTTAATTTAGGTTTTATGTTCAACAGTTGAATACACTGTCTTAGAGATGAATCTAGTCTAGTTAAAAATTTGTTTTTATATTGCTATTAGAAACTGTTTTAAATATTGAAAATAATTATTAGGGAAAATTTTTTATTTATTAAAAAATTCAGTTATTTTATTTTGATTTGAAAAGCACAATGTAAAATACTATTGCAAATTCTTATAAATGCATATTTTTTTCATACTTTTTTAAAATTGTTGTTAGAAAAATTATATATTTTTTTAAAAAATTTCATTTTTCATTTTTTGACATATTATTTTAAATATAATTACAGATTTCAAAAAATGTTTTTTTAAAAAAAAGCGCTTTAAAAAGTTTCAACTGTTGGAGCTATTTTAACTCTTCCACAGAGCCCTAGAGTTCCACGGAATGTCATTTGGGAACCATTGTTCTAGAGTGTGATCCACGTATATATAGTTAATTTCGCAAACTATTTTTAATGTATTTCAAGATATTTTCATTGAAATCCAGCCAACTGAATCCATGAATTGTATCATTAAGAATGAGCCATAATTACGTTATAATATAATATTAATAAATTAAAATAACTTGTATTTCAAATGGTTAACTGTGAACAATTTTGATTACGGACAACTTGAGCTGAGATCCTAAAGCATTTGTACTCAGTTAAAAGTTTTCATAGTACTGCCCAGATATCTTGTGTTCTGTCATTCTAGACTTGTTCTATGTCAATTTATAAAAGAGGTATCTGTGCACCTGAAAATCATGGAAAGTCACAGATTTCAGTATTGAACAAAATTTGTCATGATTTTAGTTTTTTTTTTTTAAATCATAGAAAGTCATAGATTTAGGTCGCCAAAAAAAATCTTATTTTTTAAAACTGAAAATTCAGAATATTTGAATTAGTAACAAAATCCCCACTCACAGTCATATTTCATTAAAATATAAAATGTTTTTTTTTCCCTGTTCTTTATTAAATTATGATGTTCTTTCAAAAAATGAAAGAAAGAACATCATTTCTAGAGGGAATTATCTTTTAAACTTCAGTGATTTTTTTTATTTATGTATTTATTATTTTTATTTTACACTTTTAAAAAAAAATTTGTAAAAAAATCGGTAACTTCAGTAAGTGAAAATTTCTTCATAAAAATTTCTTGAAATTATTCATGGAAAGTCATGTATTTGAAAATCTGAAATGTATAAAACAGGGCACTATAGAACTTCATTATCATTCTATAATTGTAAATCTATGTTATAAAAAGGTAATAACAGTTTACTTTTTATTGCAGTATATGTATCGAGAGTCCTGTAAAGAAGCCAAGTCTGAAACGTCTTCTGAGAAACGATACAAGAAATAATTATATTAATGTTATTTTTTTCACCTATTGCAGAATATATTGTACTTATTTTCTAAATATTTTAATGGCTCTGTATGTAATAAAAATATAATTCAATGCGTGTTCTCCTTTACTTCCAAAAACAAGTTTGTCAGAAATTACTTAAAGAAAAAAAACATATTTTTTAAATCTAGTTTTATTTCTTTCGCATTTATTAAATCAAAGCTCAGATAAAAGTTATATTATTTACTTAATAATAATTAATTAATAACAATGTAACTAAAGAGCTACTGTTTCTAACTTAAACTGGTTAAAATTAATATGCAATTAATACAAACTAATCACTGAATAAGGTTGTTATACATATTTGCTTTTAATCAAGTTCGACACCCTCATTATTGTGTGGATCGAAGGTTCGGGTTTGTCCTTAAGATATCGAATGAGGATTCATATCTAAACTATTTATATCTAAATTATTTCAGTTATAAGCTCCTTTATTTTCAAATTATTATTGTCTCACAACCCTTCGCAGACTGAGCCAAGATGGTTACCCTCCCGCACACTGAAGCCAGTGATGCCGATGATCTACTGGGAACCGTGTCTTAACGATAAGCTCTAGTGCGACAACTAATTATTATTAATAGCTGCCTTTGAGGGGTCGAACACTAATTTCTTTATAATTTTTGGATCAAAAGAGGTTGATATTAATACCAAATCCAAGGATATATGTCAAAATTTTCAAAAACATAAAAAATATTTATTAAACGTTTTCTTATTTTGTCCATTTCACCCTAGATACTGGTATTGCTAAATTCAATGATGATGCAAGTAAGATATGACGCGGGTTTAAAAAAAAAATCTGTACCCTTCATTTAGTGTCTATTTCGGTTATTGGCATTGTTCTCTTTTGTTTCTAATTTTTATTAATTGCTGCATTTGAGGGGATCATTTGATAGATACATTAATGATTTTTAATTAATTTTTGGTTCACAAGGGAACTTCTTTGATATTAATCCCAAATCAAAGTACCGGTGCCAAAATTTTCAAAAACAGATACATATGTTAAATAATTATTGAAATTTATTTTGTCCATATAATAATAGGTAGTTGAAACAGGTGTCACTAAAATAATGTTGCATTTATGATATGAGACGAGGTAAAAAAAAGTATGTGTTGCCTACATTTAATCTGTATAAAAATATGGTTCTATACCTCCCTCTAATATTAACCTATTATATTCAAATTGGACCACATATTATATTACCGGATAATAGTGTACCCCAACAGAGGAAATAATAATAGATTTTGTATCAGGTACACAATGTGGCCCTGTAGTTTACTATGTATGTATATCTAAAATAGTATTCTGAAAAGCTTTAAAATTAGGAAATTCGTCTTCTAAAGAGCTTTAAAAATTCGAAGTCATTTTTCAATATAACACAAGGCCCGATATCAAACCTTAATATTGACCCATAATATTTTAATTGGAACACGTATTATATTACCGGGTAATAGTGTACTACTTAGGGTCCAACTTTGAATATTAAACCATGATAGTAAAGGGAGTTAGGGGGTCTCGAAATTTGAATCTTACTCGTGCCATTTTATTCTTTTTTTTTATTATTCCATTACGCTTTCATTGCTGGATTTCACACACAGAGTATCTCACACATGCTAGAATATCCAAAATGTTGCAAAAGGAGTCGGAAAAAGAGCAAATAAACTGATTTTCCTGGATTTTTCCCATTAAAAAAAATCATTTCCTACTTGCAAGACCCTCCAGAATATCGAAAAGCACATAAAAAAAATAATATAATTTGAAATAAAAAAAAAGAAAATTTGTCGGATCCAGGGATTCGAACCCAGTACCCCTCCCTCTTCCAGCGAACTTGCTTGTCTGGTGGCCTACCTTCCAGTCCACGTTGAAACGTGAAGCCTACCACAACTTCGCTTCAAAAGCTCTCTCCTCTCTTCTTCGCAATATACCTTTAGGGGCCCACTGTGACCCCCCTAATTGGCCAATAAAAATTCTATTCAGCAGCCTTGTTTGGACCATAGTCCCTTACTTAGGGTGCGAGATTGAAAAATATACCTTGACATTGAAGGGAGCTATTGGGTCCTGAAATTTGAACCTTTCTCGAGCCATTTTATTTTTTTATTCTTTTTTTTATTATTCCATTACGTTTTCTTTGCTGGATTTCACACACAGAAAACACATTACGCATGACAAACTTTCAAATATATTGTAAAAATAATTAAAAACAATGCAAAAAACCCATTTTTCTTGGATTTTTCCAGTTTTTACCGATTATTTGAAATTTTCCCAATTTGAAAAAAATATTTCCTACATGTAGAACCCCCTAAAATACAGAAAAATACAATAAAAAAATAATATAATGCAAAATAAGCAAAAGAAATTTTTTTTTTCCTGAGTAGTTGCCGCAGCAGGGATTTGAACCTGCGACCTCTCACCCCAGTCGTGAGTTACTAGTCCGGTGTCTTGACCACCACAGCACCCAAACACGTGAAACCTGCCACAATTTGGCTTCAAAAGCCCTCTCACGGTCAGCTGTGCAATTGACCTTTGGGGACCCTGCAATTGACCCTGCTCCCCCTAATTCACCTACAAAAATTTCCTCCTAGAGTATTGTTTGGACCATGGACCCCTACTTAGGGTTAGAGTTTGAAAATTATAACTTAATATTAAAAGGAGTTAAACGGCTTCGGAATTCGAACCGCATCCCATCTTTTTATTTCATTTTTTATTATTATTCCATTATGTGTTGTTTAACAAAGAAAGAAGCAGGATTTTAATTATAGAACAACGAACGCAGGATAAACTTTCAAGTATATTATAAAAATAATTTTAAACAATGCAAAAAACCAATTTTTCCAGTTTTCACCCATTATTTAAAGATTTCCCCATTTAAAAAAATTATTTCTTACATATAGGAACCCCTAAAGAACTGAAAAACACAATAAAAAAATAATATAATGCAAAATAAGCAAAAGAAAAAAAAAAGAAAATTTTTGAAATGTTGCCGCAGCAGGGATTCGAACCTGCGACCTCTCACCCCTGCCGTGATTTACTATTCCGGTGTCTTGACCACCAGACCACTTGAACACGGGAAGCAGGCCACAATTTCACTTCAAAAGCCCTCTCTCGGTCAGCTATGAAATTGCCCTTTGGGGACCCCCCCTGCTCCCCCTAATTCACCTATAAAAATTTCCTCCTGGAGTATTGTTTGGACCATGTACCCCTACTTAGGGTTTGAGTTTGAAAATTATAACTTAATATTAAAAGGAGTTAAACGGCTTTAGAATTCGAACCGCATCCCATCTTTTTATTTCATTTTTTATTTTTATATTATTATTCCATTACGTGTTGTTTAACAAAGAAAGATGCAGGATTTTAATCATAGAACACCTTACGCAGGATAAACTTTCAAGTATATTATTAAAATAATTTAAAACAATGGAAAAAACCAATTTTTACAGGATTTTTCCAGTTTTCACCGATTATTTGAACTTTTCCCAATTTAAAAAAATTATTTCTTACATATAGGACCCCCTAATAAACTGAAAAACACAATAAAAAAATACTATAATGCAAAATAAGCAAAAGAAGAAAAAAAAGAAAATTTTTGAAAAGTTGCCGCAGCAGGGATTCGAACCTGCGACCTCTCTCCTAGCCGTGAGTTACTATTCCGGTGTCTTGACCACCAGACCACTTGAACACGGGAAGCCGGCCACAATTTCACTTCAAAAGCCCTCTCAAGGTTAGCTATGAAATTGCCCTTTGGGAACCCCGCCTGCTCCCCCTAATTTACCTATAAAAATTTCCTCTTAGAGTATTGTTTGGACCAAGGACCCCTACTCAGGGTAGGAGTTTCAAAATTGTAACTTAATATTAAAAGGAGTTAAACGGCTTTCGAATTCGAACCGCATCCCATCTTTTTATTTCATTTTTTATTTTTATATTATTATTCCATTATGTGTTGTTTAACAAAGAAAGATGTAGCATTTTAATCATAGAACACCTTACGCAGGATAAACTTTCAAGTATATTATAAAAATAATTTAAAACAATGGAAAAAACCAATTTTTTCGGGATTTTTCCAGTTTTCTCCCATTATTTGAAGTTTTCCCCATTTAAAAATATTATTTTTTACATATAGGAAACCCTAAGGTACTGAAAAACACAATAAAAAAATAATATAATGCAAAATAAGCAAAAGAAAAAAAAAGAAAATTTTTGAAAAGTTTATGCAGCAGGGATTCGAACCTGCGACCTCTCACCCCAGCCGTGAGTTACTATTCCGGTGTCTTGACCACCAGACCTCTTGAACACAGGAAGCAGGCCACAATTTCACTTCAAAAGCCCCTTCACGGTCAGCTATGAAATTGCCCTATGAGAACCCCCCTGCTCCCCCTAATTCACCTACAAAAATTTCCTCCTAGAGTATTGTTAGGACCATGGACCCCTAATTAGGGTTAGAGTTTGAAAATTATAACTTAATATTAAAAGGAGTTAAACGGCTTCAGAATTCGAACCGCACTCCATCTTTTTATTTCATTTTTTATTTTTTTATAATTATTCCATTATGTGTTGTTTAACAAAGAAAGATGCAGGATTTTAATCATAGAACACCTTACGCAGGATAAACTTTCAAGTATATTATAAAAATAAATTTAAACAAATGAAAAAACCAATTTTTTCAGTTTTAACCCATTATTTGAAGTTTTCCCAATTTAAAAAAATTATTTCTTGCATATAGGACTCCCTAAAGAACTGAAAAACACAATAAAAAAATAATATAATTTAAAATAAGCAAAAGAAGAAAAAGAAGAACATTTTTGAAAAGTTGCCGCAGCAGGGATTCGAACTTGCGACCTCTCTCCCCAGCCGTGAGTTACTATTCCGGTGTCTTGACCACCAGACCACTTGAACACGGGAAGCCGGCCACAATTTCACTTCAAAAGCATTTTGACGGTTAGCTATGAAATTGCCCTTTGGGAACCCCCCCTGCTCCCCCTAATTTACCTATAAAAATTTCCTCCTAGAGTATTGTTTGGACCAAGGACCCCTACTTAGGGTAGGAGTTTCAAAATTATAACTTAATATTAAAAGGAGTTAAACGCCTTCGGAATTCGAACCGCACCCCATCTTTTTATTTCATTTTTTATTTTTTTATTATTATTCCATTATGTGCTTTTTAACAAAGAAAGATGCAGGATTTTAATCATAGAACACCTTACGCAGGATAAACTTTCAAGTATATTACAAAAATAATTTAAAGCAATGGAAAAAACCAATTTTTACAGGATTTTTCCAGTTTTCAACCATTATTTGAAGTTTTCATAATTTAAAAAAATTATTTCTTACATATAGGACCCCCTAAAGAACTGAAAAAAACAAAAAAATAAATAATATAATGCAAAATAAGCAAAAGAAAAAAAGGAAAATTTTTGAAAAGTTGCCGCAGCAGGGATTAGAACCTTCGACCTCTCGCCCCAGCCGTGAGTTACTATTCCGGTGTCTTGACCACCAGACCACTTGAACACTGGAAGCAGGCCACAATTTTACTTCAATAGCCCTCTCACGGTCAGCTATGAAATTGCTGTTTGGAAGCCCCCCCTGCTCCCCCTAATTCACCTATAAAAATTTCCTCCTAGAGTATTGTTTGGACCAAGGACCCCTACTTAGGGTAGGAGTTTCAAAATTATAACTTAATATTAAAAGGAGTTAAACGGCTTCGGAATTCGAACCGCATCCCATCTTTTTATTTCCTTTTTTTTTATTATTATTATTCCATTATGTGCTGTTTAACAAAGAAAGATGCAGGATTTTAATCATAGAGCAACTTACGCAGGATAAATTTTCAAGTATATTATAAAAATAATTTAAAACAATGGAAAAAACCAATTTTTTCGGGATTTTTCCAGTTTTCACCCATTATTTAAAGTTTCCCAATTTAAAAAAAATTATTTCTTGCATATAGGACTCCCTAAAGAACTGAAAAACACAATAAAAAAATAACATAATGCAAAATAAGCAAAAGAAAAAAAAAGGAAATTTTTGAAAAATTTATGCAGCAGGGATTCGAACCTGGGACCTCTCACCCCAGCCGTGAGTTACTATTCCGGTGTCTTGACCACCAGACCTCTTGAACACGGGAAGCAGGCCACAATTTCACTTCAAAAGCCCCCTCACGGTCAGTTATGAAATTGCCCTATGAGAAGCCCCTGCTCCCCCTAATTCACCTATAAAAATTTCCTCCTAGAGTATTGTTAGGACCATGGACCCCTAATTAGGGTTAGAGTTTGAAAATTATAACTTAATATTAAAAGGAGTTAAACGGCTTCAGAATTCAAACCGCACTCCATCTTTTTATTTAATTTTTTATTTTTTTATAATTATTCCATTATGTGTTGTTTAACAAAGAAAGATACAGGATTTTAATCATAGAGCACCTTACGCAGGATAAACTTTCAAGTATATTATAAAAATAATTTTAAGCAATGGAAAAAACCAATTTTTCCAGTTTTACCCCATTATTTGAAGTTTTCCCAATTTAAAAAATTATTTCTTACATATAGGGCCCCCTAATAAACTGAAAAACACAATAAAAAAATAATATAATGCAAAATAAGCAAAAGAAAAAAAAAGAAAATTTTTGAAAAGTTGCCGCAGCAGGGATTCAAACCTGCGACCTCTCTCCCCAGCCGTGAGTTACTATTGCGGTGTCTTGACCACCACACCACTTGAACACGGGAAGCAGGCCACAATTTCACTTCAAAAGCCCTCTCACGGTCAGCTATGAAAATGCCCTTTGAGAACCCCCCCTGCTCCCCCTAATTCACCTATAAAAATTTCCTTCTAGAGTATTTTTTGGACCATGGACCCCTACTAAGGGTCAGAGCTTGAAAATTATAACTTAATATTAAAAGGAGTTAAACGGCTTCGGAATTCGAACCGCACCCCATCATTTTATTTCATTTTTTTTAACATTATTCCATTATGTGTTGTTTAACAAAGAAAGATGCAGGATTTTAATAATAGAACACTTTCCCCAGGATAAACTTTCAAGTATATTATTAAAATAATTTAAAACAATGGAAAAAACCAATTTTTACAGGATTTTTCCAGTTTTCACCCATTATTTGAAGTTTTCATAATTTAAAAAAATTATTTCTTACATAAAGGACCCCCTAAGGAACTGAAAAACACAAAAAAATAAATAATATAATGCAAAATAAGCAAAAGAAAAAAAGGAAAATTTTTGAAAAGTTGCCGCAGCAGGGATTCGAACCTGCGTCCTCTTACCCCTGCCGTGAGTTACTATACCGGTGTCTTGACCACCAGACCACTTGAACACTGGAAGCAGGCCACAATTTCACTTCAAAAGCCCTCTCACGGTCAGCTATGAAATTGCTGTTTGGAAGCCCCCCCTGCTCCCCCTAATTCACCTATAAAAATTTCCTCCTAGAGTATTGTTTGGACCATGGAACCCTACTTAGGGTAGGAGTTTCAAAATTATAACTTAATATTAAAAGGAGTTAAACGGCTTCGGAATTCGAACCGCATCCCATCTTTTTATTTCCTTTTTTTTTATTATTATTATTCCATTATGTGCTGTTTAACAAAGAAAGATGCAGGATTTTAATCATAGAGCAACTTACGCAGGATAAACTTTCAAGTATATTATAAAAATTATTTAAAACAATGGAAAAAACCAATTTTTTCGGGATTTTTCCAGTTTTCACCCATTATTTGAAGTTTTCCCCATTTAAAAATATTATTTTTTACATATAGGAAACCCTAAGGTACAGAAAAACACAATAAAAAAATAATATAATGCAAAATAAGCAAAAGAAAAAAAAAGAAAATTTTTGAAAAGTTTATGCATCAGGGATTCGAACCTGCGACCTCTCACCCCAGCCATGAGTTACTATTCCGGTTTCTTGACCACCAGACCTCTTATATGAAGTTTTCCCAATTTAAAAAAATTATTTCTTACATATAGGGCCCCCTAATAAACTGAAAAACACAATAAAAAATAATATAAGTCAAAATAAGCAAAAGAAAAAAAAAAGAAAATTTTTGAAAAGTTGCCGCAGCAGGGATTCGAACCTGCGACCTCTCTCCCCAGCCGTGAGTTACTATTGCGGTGTCTTGACCACCACACCACTTGAACACGGGAAGCAGGCCACAATTTCACTTCAAAAGCCCTCTCACGGTCAGCTATGAAATTGCCCTTTGAGAACCCCCCCTGCTCCCCCTAATTCACCTATAAAAATTTCCTTCTAGAGTGTTTTTTGGACCATGGACCCCTACTAAGGGTCAGAGCTTGAAAATTATAACTTAATATTAAAAGGAGTTAAACGGCTTCGGAATTCGAAACGCACCCCATCTTTTTATTTCATTTTTTTTAAACATTATTCCATTATGTGTTGTTTAACAAAGAAAGATGCAGGATTTTAATCATAGAACACCTTACGCAGGATAAACTTTCAAGTATATTATTAAAATAATTTAAAACAATGGAAAAATCCAATTTTTACAGGATTTTTCCAGTTTTCACCCATTATTTGAAGTTTTCCCAATTTCAAAAAATTATTTCTAGCATATAGGACTCCCTAAAGAACTGAAAAACACAATAAAAAAATAATATAATGCAAAATAAGCAAAAGAAGAACATTTTTGAAAAGTTGCTGCAGCAGGGATTCGAACCTGCGACCTCTCGCCCCTGCCGTGAGTTACTATTCCGGTGTCTTGACCACCAGACTTCTTGAACACGGGAAGCAGGCCACAATTTCACTTCAAAAGCCCCCTCACTGTCAGCTATGAAATTGCCCTATGAGAACCCCCCTGCTCCCCCTAATTCACCTATAAAAATTTCCTCCTAGAGTATTCTTAGGACCATGGACCCCTAATTAGGGTTAGAGTTTGAAAATTATAACTTAATATTAAAAGGAGTTAAACGGCTTCAGAATTCGAACCGCACTCCATCTTTTTATGTCATTTTTAATTTTTTTATTATTATTCCATTATGTGTTGTTTAACAAAGAAAGATACAGGATTTTAATCATAGAGCACCTTACGCAGGATAAACTTTCAAGTATATTATAAAAATAATTTTAAACAATAGAAAAAACCAATTTTTCCAGTTTTAACCCATTATATGAAGTTTTCCCAATTTAAAAAAATTATTTCTTACATATAGGGCCCCCTAATAAACTGAAAAACACAATAAAAAATAATATAAGTCAAAATAAGCAAAAGAAAAAAAAAAGAAAATTTTTGAAAAGTTGCCGCATCAGGGATTCGAACCTGCGACCTCTCTCCCCAGCCGTGAGTTACTATTGCGGTGTCTTGACCACCACACCACTTGAACACGGGAAGCAGGCCACAATTTCACTTCAAAAGCCCTCTCACGGTCAGCTATGAAATTGCCCTTTGAGAACCCCCCCTGCTCCCCCTAATTCACCTATAAAAATTTCCTTCTAGAGTGTTTTTTGGACCATGGACCCCTACTAAGGGTCAGAGCTTGAAAATTATAACTTAATATTAAAAGGAGTTAAACGGCTTCGGAATTCGAAACGCACCCCATCTTTTTATTTCATTTTTTTTAAACATTATTCCATTATGTGTTGTTTAACAAAGAAAGATGCAGGATTTTAATCATAGAACACCTTACGCAGGATAAACTTTCAAGTATATTATTAAAATAATTTAAAACAATGGAAAAAACCAATTTTTACAGGATTTTTCCAGTTTTCAACCATTATTTGAAGTTTTCATAATTTAAAAAAATTATTTCTTACATATAGGACCCCCTAAGGAACTGAAAAACACAAAAAAATAAATAATATAATGCAAAATAAGCAAAAGAAAAAAAGGAAAATTTTTGAAAAGTTGCCGCAGCAGGGATTCGAACCTGCGACCTCTTACCCCTGCCGTGAGTTACTATTCCGGTGTCTTGACCACCAGACCACTTGAACACTGGAAGCAGGCCACAATTTCACTTCAAAAACCCTCTCACGGTCAGCTATGAAATTGCTGTTTGGAAGCCCCCCCTGCTCCCCCTAATTCACCTATAAAAATTTCCTCCTAGAGTATTGTTTGGACCATGGAACCCTACTTAGGGTAGGAGTTTCAAAATTATAACTTAATATTAAAAGGAGTTAAACGGCTTCGGAATTCGAACCGCATCCTATCTTTTTATTTCCCTTTTTTTTATTATTATTATTCCATTATGTGCTGTTTAACAAAGAAAGATGCAGAATTTTAATCATAGTGCAACTTACGCAGGATAAACTTTCAAGTATATTATAAAAATTATTTAAAACAATGGAAAAAACCAATTTTTACAGGATTTTTCCAGTTTTCACCCATTATTTGAAGTTTTCCCAATTTCAAAAAATTATTTCTTGCATATAGGACTCCCTAAAGAACTGAAAAACACAATAAAAAAATAATATAATGCAAAATAAGCAAAAGAAGAACATTTTTGAAAAGTTGC